>NW_010312863.1:19991-22243 GCF_000700745.2 Antrostomus carolinensis
GCTTATATAAATTAGCAGCTTTGAGTGACAAATGGGGTTCCCTGTAGAGGTAGGCTAGGGCATCATATAAACATCGCTGTCTGGTCTCAGAGATGATGAGGGATATTTAGGACAGAAATCTTTAATTATAATAAAGGAGGTGAGTGATTACCTTACTTCCACTCTTAATGCTGCAGTTTCACTCGTATGAGCTTCATTACTTCTTCAGTCATGAGAAATCATGAGTTTTATTTCTATAAGAGGAGTTTTGGGTAGTTCTTCTAGCTCTTTGGTTGATGTAAACCACCAGTGCACATCAGCTGCTCACACTTACATACGTTAGGTGTTGCCTGATCAGCATAATTGTCATTCTTTTAGCTTGAATGAAATCACAGTGTACTTACAAGCTTGTTTTTTCCTTCAGTTTGCTCATAAAGGGAATTGGCAGTATCTTGAGCAGCCTGTTTCAGTATTTTAAACTAGTGTTTTCTCAGCCTCCTGGACATGTTTAGCTCCACAGACTTAAAGTGAAAGTGGTTTTAAGCAGCAAAAGCTGTAAGTGTGAATAAATTCTCAGTATTTGAGGCTATTCCAGAACTGAAGTCTTATTATAAAAGACCATGCTAAAAATAGTTCTAATATAAAAAGTAAGCAAGAAAACTCAAAGCTTTTAGATTTCTCCCAGTGTCTTCCATCCATAACAATGCTTAAGTAGAACAAAAATGTGTGAGTCCAGCCTGTTTTTTCTTTGTTTCTGTTTTGCAAGTCAACTTTAATAAATACATGGGAAAAGCTGGAGGAGGGGAGGAGGTGACCCAGACTGAAGGCCAGCCTCTCTCTGAGGTCCCATATTGCAGAGCACTTAGATCAGCAAAGTGAGGGCTACCAGGACTCTCCTGTGTTATTAGTCGTTACTAGTCTAATTTCTCTGGAAATGTACTTCCCAAACAGCCCCAGCTGTCCCAGGAATTCAGTTTAACCATTGTTGTTCATAATTCTGGATTGAAAAGAATTTTTAAAAGTCATTCTGAGCAAAGATTTATGCACTGAGAATACAACGATTGAATACCAGGAGTTAGGTGAAGTTTGGATCTGCTCTCACACTTGGGTTAGACTCTCCCTCCTTTCTAAGCAGAATGACACAGTACTATGTTTTATTCTGTGCTTTTTTTTTTTTTTTAAAAAAAAAGGAGAAAGAAAAAAATGCTATTGTAGGAACAACATTTGTGTTGCAGATGATAATTTTTTGCTGGTTGCTGTTGAAAGCAGCTGACAAAAAAGCTCAGGGATGTGGAACTCCAGGGAAGATGAGGCTTAGAGAATAGTCGCTATATCTGATCTCCCATTTCAGTGTCTCAGAAGGATAAGATTCCTGACTATTTCTGTAATTCTAATAAAGAGATTTCAGTCTGTGTTTGAATATAATTTGGGGGGTTCCTGACAGTAAGTTTCTTTTACTGCCATCATTTGTCAATGCATTAATGCACTGATGGTGCCAGACTTCGGGTCCTGATTAGAACTGATGCACGGTACAGACTTGCAGAACTAATAACTTGTGAATCTGTATCACAGACTTAGATACCTCGATGGAAGAAAAAAGTCAATTTGTTTTTCAGGCAGCTCTGTCCTCAAGTAACTGTTTTGGAGTCTTCTGTTAGTTGCTATTGAGACTTAAAGCTCCCTTGCAAGCAGAAGAATAAATGTGCCTCTCAGCACCTCATACCTACTATGGTTGATTAAAAATGTGAAGCTTTTTGTTTCTGTAACTTGCTACAGCTTCCATGCCTTGAAATATGTCAGCAGTCTTAATTTGATCATTAGTCCATATAAATATGAAAGTTGTGGCATGCAAAAGGCTTTCCCTCTAGGATAACCATATGTGCCCACACATTTCTGTCTAGGTTGGATGGATTAATACGTACGTTATTTCTGGGGGGAAGAATCATCATGCCCTAGCTGTCCCAGGGCTACCACTGATGCATGGTACGGGGTGTTCTGCTTCTCCCCAAGACAGCTGCAGTCTCAAAGGGACCATTGTAGAGACCAAGAGCAAAGGTCTTTACAGGTGGGGGCTAAGCCACATGCAGCCGCTCACTCGCTCCCCCCCCCAGTGGGATGGAGGAGAGAATTGGAAGGGTAAAAGTGCAAAAACTTGGGGGTTGAGATAAAGATAGTTTAGTAGGGTTAGTAGGTCGAGAGAGGTTCTCCTCCCCCTCTACTCTGCTCTGGTGAGGCCGCATCTGGAATATTGTGTCCAGTTCTGGGCCCCACAG
>NW_010312863.1:22775-35767 GCF_000700745.2 Antrostomus carolinensis
TCCTGCTCTGGCAGGGGGATTGGACTGGATGATCTTTCGAGGTCCCTTCCAATCCCCAACATTCTGTGATTCTGTGATTCTGTAATAGGTGAGGCAAATGCTGCGAGCACAAGCAAAGCAAGACAAAGGAATTCATTCACTGCTTCCCATGGGCAGGTGTTCAGCCATCTCCAGGAAAGCAGGGCTCCATCACACATAACAGTTACTTGGGAAGACAAATGCCATCACTCCAAATGTCACCCCCCCCTTCCTCCTTCTCCCCCCAGCCTTTATTACTGAGCACAATGTCATGTGGTCTGGGATATATATCCCTTTGGTCAGTTGGGTTCCACTGTCCCAGCTGTGTCCCCTCCCAACTTCTTGTGCACCCTCAGCTTACTCACCAGTGGGGTGATGTGAGGAGCAGGAAAAAAAATGCCTTGATGTTGTGCAAGCACAGCTCGGTAATAGCTACAACATCCCTAGGTTGTCAGTGCTGTTTTGGTCACAAATCCAAAGCATGGCACCATACAAACTGCTATGAGGAAAATTAACTCCATCCCAGCCAAAACCACTACTCTTAGGAAAGGTTGGTTCATTGCAGAAACAGCCTGTCCTGGTTTTGTGCCATAATTAGGTATAGGTTCATTAAAATGTAATTTTTATTTTAGTTAAGAGTATTTTGTACAAACCTGGTGGAAGCAGAAAATACACAACCCAAAAATAAGCTTTAGTTAGTTGCTGGCAATAGCAACAAGAGCAGCTCAAAACCAAACAAAACACAGAATTGCTGTTCTGAAGAGCTTGAAGGCAGGAGTGTTTCCTAAGGAAGCTTCAGCCAAATAGCCACTACCTTGTGTTATTGGTCTGTAGCCCAGCTCTCTCTGTCCTTTGTTTTATTTAGCTACAGGAAAATAATTGAAACGATGAGTCCCCCCATTCTCCCCTTCTATTGACTGTCTATTTTTTCCCTTTCTCTACCCACAAAAAAAAAAAAAAAAAAAAAAAAAAAAAAAAAATAATTGTGACTAAGTAGAAGGCTTCTAGGGCACCTGTCCCTCCAGGGGATAGACAGAACATTCATTTCAAAGTGGAAACTACTCTTGGGCAGAAGGGAAAAGTGTCCATTAGTTGTCTGCAGTATTTGTACATTTAAAAATAGTTATTAGATGGCTACAGACATGTCGTGTGTCCCTGATGCAGTGCAGGGAAACCTATACACTATTGCATGACCTGAAATTTTGTGCAAGAGTTACATTTAAATGACAACCCTGTGTTGTTGTTAAGCTTGTGAATTCCTCACTTTCCTCTCACTGAATTGCACGTTGTACCCTTGTGCCAACAAGGCAGGTTAGCGGGAGCATCGTGGGAAGTGAGCGAGAGATGAGAAGCAGCATCCTCAAGAGGAGCCCGTGGGGAATCGGGAGACCTTTGCTCTCTTTCTCCCCTTTGCCAGGGACCTGCTAGGCAAATTTAAGCATCTCAATGTCTTAGTTTTTCTCTTTTATTTAAAACTGAACCAGAACACCGCAAAGCATTGTGTACAGTACTGTAGAGGTCTGCAAAGCATTGTCAAGTTTAAATACTAATATTTTATTTTAATAATAACAACCTAAAAATATTACCAGGGTGCAGATTGGTTTGTAAATACTCTTTTTTTGCTTGTGTTTGGAAAAGCTGTAAGCTTCTAGTTTGTGCATTAAGACTTCAGTAAGGCACTTAAGCACGCATTTTAAATTAAGCATGTGCATTAGTCCTTTTCTGAATACACAAAGCTATTAATTAGGGCTTGTAGCAAGACTCTGTGATTGTCTAAAGTATGAATAGAATGTGCTCGTGGAGGGGAACCTTGCTTTTAAAACACATACAAGTCCTGTTTGTAAAAATTAATAAATAAAAAACCTCTGGTTAGTCATGCAGTAGTGTGACCTTCCATCTCTTGAGTCCCCCTCTTCTCTTGCTATGCATGACTCTAAAGTAGGTTATGATCAATATGGTTAGTGCAGGAAGTGAATGTAATGATGCTAATGAGCCATTTCTTTATAATGATTAGGTTCTCCAGCCCTGCCCAGCAACATGGTATATTTTGGAAGCTCTCAGGATGATGAGGATGAAGAGGAGGAGGAGGAGGAGACAGAGGACACAAAAACAGCCACAAACAATGCTTCATCATCATGCCAGTCAACCCCCAGGAAAGGAAAAACGCATAAACATGTACCAAATGGGCAAGGTAGGTCCTAAATAGTGTTGTTTTCCTGCGCTGCCTAGTAAAGAAATTTGAGCTAAATGTGCTTGATCCTTGTCCATCCTTCTGGATCTGAGTGAAGAAGCCTCCAGGCCGTAATGGGAAAGTAGAGTGAGATGTAGTGTTACCATCCTCTGCTTTAACCTGTTTCTACTGACAATCTGAACTCCATCTGTGGCAGAACTGTAACTGCAGAGCTGGAATTGTATATATGTGTAGACACACACACAGTCGCTCTCTGTGGCTTTTTTGAGACTGATGTTTAATCTAGAATGATTTTATTTTGTCCAAGTTAAATATAAGCATTCATAAGTGTTATCAAAACATGTGATGGGCCACACTTCTTTTTTCACATGCAATATTGATACCATAATTGCAGCAGGTTAAGGTGCTGCATTCATGTTGTTGCTGGAAAGATTTTATGGAAGAAACTTTTTCAAGTTCAGTTATTTCTTTGCAAATCAACAAAAGCTGCATTCTTTGCACACTGTTTCTGTCATGATGTCCTCATGCCATATCATGATAAACAGATCTGTGTATGGTGCAGCATCATCTAGTATAAGATGGAAGACCTAAAAGCCACACTGAAAATATTCTGAGCCTGCTGTAATGCTCTGTTGCTGAAGTCCTGTGTGCTGGGGTCCTTTCTCCAGCAAGAGCTCTTGTATCATAACAACTCTGTGTCCTTTCTGCCTGACATAATTTCAAAATGGAGCCTGTGCTCTCTGTTCCCTTCCTCAGTATTATTTACCATGAAAATCTTTCCTTCTGGTGACTGCCCATTCAGTTCTCCTCCTCTTAGTAGGAGGACTGAGTGGAAGATCTCTCTACAGTGCACTTTTTGAGAGATAGTTGTGACCTGTGCCTAGTGTGTTTGGTTTGGTTTGGTTTGGTTTTTTCTCCTCTTTTGTGCTACGCTACTCTGAAGAAGAGATAAAGTAGATCCCAGTTACTTCACTGTGCTGGTCCACATGTCTGCTTTTCAAAAGGGAGTTTTCTAGGGTGCCCTTGTTACATATACAAAAATTGTATTTCATGGTTATGTCTGAATCTGTTTTTTATAGTGCACCCGAGCTCAAAAAACTCTTTTTACGAACTGTTTGTGGAGGAGTCTGAGGGGACATTATGCCTAATAGCATTTCAGCTGTCAGCTGTGAACAGGAGCTTTGATTCTGTAAAAGCCATGGATCAAAACTTGACACGTTGGATTGATTTCTAAATAAACCCCCCAAAATAACAGGCATGAAACTCTAGATATGGAAAATACGATTGCATGTAATAGAAGCGCTGCCTTCGAGCTTTAAGTGGGATATATCATTACAAAAGGAGCTGATCCTGTTTCTTGAGAATGTCCCAGGTGGCAGCCACTCTGAAATTAGCTCAAAACCACAGACACCTGAAATCTTAATTGGGGGTAAGTAAAGGCAAACTTAATGAGCCATCTAGTGGCTTCATAATCTTTATCAATATAGATCAGAGTGAGCATAAATGAAGCTGCTGCTTTAACAGATCTGCAAGAGACATTTATAAAATACATAGGAGACAATGTGAGATGTTTTCACAAAGGTGACGAAACAGGAATTCCCAGAGAAGACAGCTTCTTCCTCTTCTTTGTTATTGTCTTTTTTTTTTTTTTAATTAAAATTTCCTTACCCAAGGGTATTCCCATTTTTCAGTGTCTGTTATTTTGGTTGACAGCCAATGGTATTTTTGTTTCCCGTGAATGAAGTAGGTTCTGGTTCATGTGTGTCTATTTTAAATGAGACCACACACAAAGGCAGACCAGGGACGGGTGCAGCAAATGAACTTAATCTAGCGTGAGAGTCTATTTTTAATGAATTAAAGTCTTTTGTTTTTAATATACAATGTGCAGTCAAGCACTTTGGACCTGCAAATGCTAAGTGTTTGCTATGACATACAGCAACAAAGGTTCAAAGCTTGATTAATGTCATTAGGCAGTGTCAAATGATTGCTTTCTACTAAACGGGGGCCGGAACAGCTTTCCTGGGCAAAGTCATTTGTCAATATCCTCTTCTGATGCCAATATGGGGCATTATTAGGGTTGCACACCAAACTATTTGTTATAACCTAGCCTGTTGAGCCACCTTTTGGACAGCTAACTCAATGGAAAACGCCTAAGTATGAATAAGAAGCACGTATAACACGTGGCATAGCTTGCTGTACAAATTGAAGCAATTAGCTCAACTGACTTGTCGCCTTCTCACCTTACTGCTTACATGGATACATTTAAAGCAGCACATTGTTACCTGTGCCTTGTCATAGAATCACAGACTGGTTTGGGTTGGAAGCGACCTCAAAGCTCCCCCAGTTCCAAACCCCCCTGCCAGCAGCAGGGACACCTTCCACTAGACCAGGTTGCTCAAAGCCTCATCCAACCTGGCCTTCAACACTTCCAGGGAGGAGCAGCCACAGCTTGCTAGTGTCTCAGCACCCTCATGGGAAATAATTTCTTCCTAATATCCCATCTCAATCTCCCCTCTCCCAGTTTAAAGCCATTTCCCCTTGTTCTGTCACTAACTGCCCTTGTAAGAAGTCCCTCCCCAGCTTTCTTGTAGGCCTCTTTCTGCGTACTTCTGCTGTACTGCACACACATCCAGGTATTAAAGAGCAAAGTAAAATGTTTGGCAGGAGAAGTGTTTGTCCCCCACATTCAAGGGAGTGTGGAAAAGGGATGTGTAGTAATGTGCAAGTCCTTCCTTCATGCAATATCTTAGTGCAGGCAGCGATAGTCTTGTGGTTAAACAGTTTTCTAAGATGTTGCTGTGGTTGCCACTGAGGGAAAATGGTAGAGCCGTCCTCTTAAAAAAATGTTTTAATGTCATTGCCAAACTTCAGCTGATTAGGCTGGTTCTAACATATGTTAGGTTAGCAGCAGATAGTGTCTTGGATGTCATTTGTGGTACTTTGTGCCTTGGTTAGAAACTAGTGTTGGCTCTGGGTACGTATCTCTCATGTCGTGGGTTGTTCTGCATGTAACTCCCCATTACTGTATTTTTCAGCGTGCTTAAACTTACACCGAACAATTGTCACTAAGAGAAGATGCTGTCTAAAGACTTTCAGTTTTTGTTTTCAAGAGAACTGTTCTCTTGTAAAGTAAAACGTGTGAGTGGTTTTTACTTGCTGATGGATTAAGGTATGATCTCACACTACATGTCATAGATTAATTTGGGTCAGAGAAGACCCCAGGAGGTCATCTAGTCTTACCTCTTCCACCAGATACTATTGATAACTTTTCTGACAGATTCTGAAATAAAAGTGGCAGAGATTTGTGCTTTTATTTCCTGTATGTGTTTCGAGGGAGGGGAGATTTTGGAAGCTTTCTAAAACTTGATGTGGAATTGTGGTCCTAATCAGAATTATTTTAATTGAGTTGGGATTTATAGCTGGGCTAAAATGGTGAGAGGCTATAATCAACTGAATCACTTGGTCTCCATATAGCTACTGACTTCAAAAGGATATTTTCCCAGCTAAGAAACCATATGAACATTTAGTTGGAAAAGAGAAATCCCCCTTGCTGTTTCGGTCAAGGATTTCATCTTTTTGAATCATTTAACTTCAGATGTTCTAAGTAAGTTTGTGGTGAATTTCAAAAGTAATATATGGAAAATTAGGGATGATATGGCGCTGCGCAGTGCGGCAGTTAGAGCAGAGGTTCGGATGGCTGCGTTGTAATTGTAGCCCTGTTACTGACCCGTTTGAGTGTGGGTGTAGGAACCCCATAATTCTCGGTATTTAGACCCAGAATGCCCAGCCACAGGACGCCTGCATGCTGCTCAGATAGTTACGCTTATTTTCCAGTTTGCATTTTGTACGCATCTCAAATGGCCGTCAGTCTGTCTGAGACTTACACGACTTTGAACGCAAGGAATTCAGTGGAAGAAGCAGGCAGGAGCATTGACTTAAACAACGTGTTTTTTCTTCAGTGTAGCTGCCAGGTGTGGAGAGAAACTTCTCAACCACAGCCTGGATGACAGGGTGTCTTGCCAACACGGAGGAGGAGATGGAGAGACATTGATCTATTAGAAAATTGACCTTATGCAAAGGGAGGAGGGCATCAGTCATCAGCTGCTGTGGGGCTGACGTGCAGGGAAAGCAGGTTCTCTGCCAGTAAGCTGCGCTCTTCTTCCCTGGGGGACAGGGAGGTACCGAGTCTAAATTATTACATCTCCCTGCTGCTCGGAGGAAATTCCAAGTTGTAGGTAAGAGGGTAGGTTTAGGTCTCTCTGTTTCTTTAAAACTAATTCTTGGAATTCCTCACAACTAAATAAATCCTACTTTGATTTCATTCTGTGGCACAATGGAAGGTTTTCTCTGCAGGGTCCTGAAGGAAAATATTTGTAGGTGCCAAGTGGTTTTGTTAGGCAGGCTGGGATCGGGAGCTGGAAGATGCAGTTAGGGAGTTGTTGGGTTATCGGTCCCATCACAAGAGCAGAAGGGGATAGGCGTTACTCTACTTGAAAGGGCTTGTGGACTGGAAAAGAGCCTCAGGAGGAGCCATGTACACAGATACAGTTGCATAGACAACTTTGAAATTGCACGCAGGGGGTTATAGTTCCTCTAATAATGGTTGGCTAATTACCTCAAGAAGGAGGATTGCAGGATTGGGGATCTCTCACACTAGCGTAGCACTTCAAAGGTGGAGAGAAGCATGTATCTGGGCCAGCATACTTGGGAATGTCATGTTTGTCTTCAGACACCAGAGATGGACACTTGAGTTTTAATTCACATTTAGGAAAACAAGAGATAGCCATCATTATTTTTAACCGGTCTTCATGAAGGAGAGTCTTGTGTCCTTAGCTGGGGCAAACCAGCTCTGGTGTGTCAGAAAAGCTAGTGGGTCCCAAACGCTTACTGGGCTGTGCTGTGTTTTGTCAACATGGTCAGATAAAAACTGCTCTGCATGCCTTTTGCCTGAAATGAGCAGGGGAGAAAATGATATAAAAGCTTTTTTTTTTTTCTTGGGGCTCCAATTTCAAAACAGATCTGGCAGTAGCACGTAGTAAGCAGGCGTCTCTAGAAACACTGTACTCTGCTTTAGCGTTGTCTTCCTCGCTTACCAGGCACACAGAAGAGTGTTTTGCTTCTCGGTTTGCAATGGATGATTTAGCAGAGTAATTTCCTTGCATGTGTAGTAACGAAGATGATGCAGGAAAACATCGTTGCTAGGGTTTTTTTTTTTACTTATTTCAGGGTATAGTTCAATGCAGTGTTTGTGTATGTTGGGCTTAAATAGCAGATTTTTTACATACATTACTGTTTGAGCATGTTGTGAGAAAATTCTAATTTGTGGTTGCAATTCTTTATTTAGTTCTGGTTTTAACTAAATTTGATATTTGTGGGTGGGTACATAAAACAGAGTCTTTGGCTCATCCATCTTAGTGGAATTAATCCTGAAGAGGTAAAACATGTAGAAGAAATATGTTTTTTGCATCCAGCTAAAATGCAGAATGAGAAAATTTCAGGCAGAGTGCTACAATAGTTAATGGGTAGGCAATTATTTTGATGATTTACAGCCTTTTGTTGAAATACCATGGAACCAGTAATTGTTGCAATAAACATTTTTGCACATTTAATTTTTCTGCAAAAATATGTAACATGAAAATTACCCGGTTTGCAGTAATTTGCATATTTAAATATGCAAATCAGGCACAACACATTTGGGGATTTGCCGATTTGCAGTAGCTAGATGTATGACCTGTGGAGAAGAATAGGGGGGCTGGAAGTTGCTCAAAAAAAAAATAGAAAAGGAATTGTTATCCTGGTGAGAGACTCGTGATAACAGATAGTCACTTCTTGTGTGGACTTGCTGCTTAGCCAGTGACCCTTTTGATGTTGTTGGTGTCATAATGCCTGGGTGAGAGTAATGAATTTGTGCAACGCCGAGACACTCGGTATTGAATTTTTGCAAAGGGTGGCGTGGTGTCTCATACCAATAACGTTCCTCTCGGTGGCCCAATGTATTCCTAGGGTTTTGAGCTGTGTTATTGATAGCGTCAAGAAGAAATTCAGTGTTATCCGCCACCGTTTCCCTGTTTGACTTCTATTAGCGTGCAGCTGTGGAAGTTTTTTTGCAGAGTTGTCCACTGACAAGTCGCAGAGCGTTGGGTTAGGGCTGGAGAAGTGCAGAGACAGCAGTACCGTGCCATTTCATATGATGTTGTGGCATTTCATATGATGTTGTGACCTCATCACTCTCTTCAACTACCTGAAGGGAGGTTATAGCCAGGTGGGGGTTGGTCTCTTCTCCCAGGCAGCCAACAATAGGGCAAGGGGACATGGGCTCAAGCTCTGCCAGGGGAGGTTTAGGTTAGATGTTAGGAAGAAATTCTTTACAGAAAGGGTAATCAGGCACTGGAACGCCCTACCCAGAGAGGTGGTGGATTCACCATCCTTGGAGGTTTTTAAAAAGAGATTGGACGTGGCCCTTAGTGCCATGATATAGTAATTGGAGTTGGATCAGGGGTTGGACTTGATGATCTTAGAGGTCTTTTCCAACCCAATCTATTCTATGTTTCTATGATTCTTTTCTCCTGAAGTTTGCCTTTGCCACTGACTCTGAATAGGTAGATCATGTAGGGGGGCTCCAGAAGACAACTTCTATCTCTGAAAATGGTTTATAGAAGTCTGAACATACCCAATACTTAAGGAAAACAATCAGCAGTATTAAAATATTCTGTTTAATGGAAGTAGATAATTGTTTTAGTTCCTCTGGGAGAGGAAAAGAATTATTGCCTGGGTCCTTTAAGGCAGTTTGAGAGCCACATAAATGTTTTCACAGTGACTTAAAACTGAATTAAAGCCAGAGCAAGAATGTTTTTGTACAGTAATGGATACTTAATGCCAGAAAGTTGATTAATATATTACATCTCTTCCCAAACATGATCTATGTAACAACATGAGGTTTGCATTGGAATAGCTGGCTCAGGTTCACAACATTGGCAAAGCTCCCTTTTCTCCTTCTAAAAACAAAACTTCTCCCTTTCACTATTATCTTCCCTCTTTGTTTTGGAGAGTTTGATGAATGCACAATCACTTGCTTTACACAGCACGAGCTCTGCAATATGTGGCACACATGTACACATATGGTCCATGCCTTCCTCTTCCAGACACTGGCATGAAGCAAAAGGGTTCATACGTCAGTACTCTGCTGTTCCTGCAACAGACTCCCCTGTTATCTCAAGTATAAAGCGTATCTGGTGCAGGAATAAACTCCAGGAGGGCTTGGGAGAGAAAGCTTTGCCCATGGAGTCAGTAGTTGGCTGAACCCAGTCCAGTAATTCTGCTGCTTACACAGTGAAAGCCTGATTATTGTACGTATTATGACTTGGCTCCTGAATGGCTGGCTGGATGTATCCTACAAATTAATTTGCATGCAAATACTTTATAGGAATACTTCAGAAAATTGCTGAAAACACAATAAATGTTTATCGCTCACTACAGTGTCAATTCCTGTAGTAAATGCTTAGTTAATCTGTAGTGACCGAGTACATCTGTGTCTTTACTTGATCAAAAATTTTTGTAGCCATTATTACTGCTGCACCTAGTACACTCAGAGTTTGCACAGTTTGCATCAGTTTGCGTAGGGATTCTTCATCACAGTTTCAAATGAGATACCCCAAAGTCCCTGTGTGGGATCCTGGGTGAATATTGGTGTCTGGGGTCTGGTTCCCCCGATGCAGAGAGCACTGTGATGCATCTGTGGGGATCACTCCTGCCATAAGGTTTTGTTCTGCTGCCATAAATTATATCAGTGGTTTAAAAACCCCCAGTGCTTGCGAGTTTTGAATGTTGTGGTTCAGTTTCTTTGCATTTGATCATCAGTGCTAACCAAAAGACCCACAAGTATTTCACTCTGGGACTCTTATTGTTTCAGCTTAATAATAATAATAATTACTTTGGAGGACACGGCATTTTGAGAACGAGCATTCAGATAGATCTGGATAAAAAGATATCCATTTATTCTATTTGAAGTGTCTGAACACTAATAATTTACTTGCACTTTTAATTATTTGTTAGTAGTGCTCTTACCTTTAGCTAAAAGCTCTTCTGGAAGTATAGAGCTGGGTAAGGTAGCATAAAATAATCATAATTCAAGACTACAAAAGATTTCTGCTTTAATAATGTGAGCTCCACCACTCCTGTGGGTTGGGCTTTTTTTCCTCTCTTTCTGGTTTTTAATGAAATTATTGAAACCTTTATTGACTACTCTTTTGCAAGGAAAAAAGAAAAATAACTGGGAGCAGGACCTTGTATATTGTGCATGTCAGAGTTATCTCGAGGATGGGAGACTGTAGCTGGGACGTGCCTGTATCTGGGCTTAGTAAAGCATAAGGCACAGCTTTTCTGAGCTTCTGAATGCCTCAGAAATACTGAAGAGCTGGCAGACATGGAGGAGAATGCAGTTTGCTTCGTAAGAATACACAAAAGAATTAGTTAATAATTTTATTGTTAAATCAGATTTGGTCTCAGTAGTATTTAATGATATTTAATGCAGAGTTTTGGGGGGTTTATTTTCTTTCCTTTAAGAAGTGAAAGTTTCTGTCTTATTATCAGTTACTCTTCAACAATGAGATTTCTCGGGAGGGCTTCCTGGTCTTTCCTAGTTATTTAATCTTTTCACTGAACTGTCTAACTAGCTGTTAGGGTCAGAGTTTAATCCTGTATTGCACTAAATAACTTATTTATTGTCTA
This sequence comes from Antrostomus carolinensis, assembly GCF_000700745.2. Classification (NCBI taxonomy): domain Eukaryota; kingdom Metazoa; phylum Chordata; class Aves; order Caprimulgiformes; family Caprimulgidae; genus Antrostomus; species Antrostomus carolinensis. Next base: position 33,712 of record NW_010312863.1, read on the forward strand.
AATAACTTATTTTTACTCAGATGGGAGCAAAATCATAGTCCAGGAGACTCTCTATTCCCACTTAAATGCTTAGCTAGTGGTAGTGTTTTGTAATTAATGAAGTTAACGTTTAGATACTAATATGTTTGTGAATTTTGCAGAAAGGCTTTTATACCTGTCTAGCTGGGTATAACAATATTCTAGGTGTTGGAAAAAACAAACACTGATTTTTATAGAAACTGATACCATCTACTGTTTAACTAGAGACAGCTTGACTAGGACTGTTTTGTGTCTAAGTCTCTCCCTTTTTATTGTGTTTTCAGGCTTTAAGCTTTTTAAGCTTTTCCTGTGAGACTGAACATTTTTTCTCTCCCATTTCTCTGTTCCCCCTTTCAAGAATCTTACAAATTAAGACAAAAGATAATTACTCAGAGGGTAAAACTGGCAGGGTTCCCACGACACTTAAAATTAATGAGCTGTTGCATATAAAATATACCTTGTCTCCTGTTCGCTGGGGGGTTTTTTTGGTGAACCATAAAAGTGCACAATTTGGCTTTTTGGCTGTGTTTTCTGTTTTAGTAATTTTCGGTTTATAAAGTGGCAACTGAAGGCAGAAAATTAATCTCTCTGACTTAACGTTTCCATATGAGCAGATCAGTATATACAATTTGTTTCCTCTGAAGGAAAAATATCACTCGCAGTGATGAAATGCATATTAACGAAGCTGCCATTGCTTGTTTGGGCTGTGTCTTATTAAAAATAAATAGTCGTGCTTCGTGCATCTGTACTGCTTTCCATCTGATGTGAGAACTCCTTACAAAGGAGGATAAATGTATTGTCGTGAACTCCCCGAGAGGGGTTGGCAATTATTATCAGTTCCATCAGTGGAAATGAGACACGGAGGTTATGAGTCTTGTGCTGAAATCACTGAGAAATCCTTGGCTGGCTGGGGCAGCGCCACTTGCTCCTGAGCTCTGGAGTGATGGAGCCACGGGGGGATTGGTGGTGACTTCACCGAGGATGGCTTTTCTCTCGTTCTTACTCAATTTATGCAAGACAGAAAGAAGTGAGGAGGAAAAGCAATCATAATTTTTTATTTTTTACATAATCTGCTTCAACACTTATGACTGACTGAATATGATAAGTGACTTGAAGAACAAATTTGTCAATAGCTTGCTGGAGTTCTGGCTTTTGGAGGTGTGATGGGAAAGTAGATAGCTGGTTGGGAAGGTTTGGAGGTAGGTGTCTACTCAGAAGCAGCTTAGTTGTCCAGCAGGATTGTTGGTTGTTGATTATTACTGCCATTACTGCTGCTACTACTGTAATATTACAGGACATCTGTAGAGACAGCTAAGCTACACAATTTAGATAAAAATATATGTATCATAGGTATATCAAGGTATATAATATTTAGTGACAAAAGAAGGCTTTTCTTTCACAACAAAACAACAACATAATTCATTTAGTTAATATTCCCAAACATATTGTGTGTGTTGTGTGTAATAAATACGATTTTTAGATACTTGTGCTATTAAGTGTTTATGAATTTTCTTATTTACATCCTTTCCTAAGCCATGGTCAAAAAGGCATGGGTAAAAACCAAGAGGAGGTGAGTAGAGAAGGCAGGAGGGCACATTGTGGGTGTTGGATCACAAGCCTCGTGGATCTCTGTCAAGCACTTCACTGAAGGGGGGGCAACACTGACATAAATTCACCACATGTTTTATTAACAAACAAACAATGAAATGTGACGTGTTTGTTGTTTTTTTTTTTTAACCTCAGCTTTTCATGTTCCCTGACAAGAAAAAAGCAGTGACTATTCTTAAATAAATTCAGCAGAGGGACAGGAACAAAACTTGCTGAGATAGACTTGTATATATTTGCATATTTATTGTACCAAAAATATAGTTCCTGTTCTGTGCTTTCTTATCCCTCCAGTTCAGCAGAAGCCAGGGCGCTCAGCATAGGTCCCAGCCTTACTTTGTATGACATGTTCCAAAACGGTTTTAGTATTTTCCTTTCTTTGCAGAAGTACCTTTTTCCATTTGCAGCTTGTCTGCTATAGGCAAACTGCTGT
>NW_010312863.1:35810-71686 GCF_000700745.2 Antrostomus carolinensis
CATGAAATGTTTCCTTTATTTTACATTAATGTAAAAATAAATTATTTTTCTGTTTAGGTGCTGCAACAGCAGAAAGTTAATTAAAACTCTCATAAATAAAAAAAGCAAACTGCTAAGTCTAAATTTAGGTCAATCAAACCAGTAAATATACCTTGTATGTTTTAATTTGGATATTGAAGATAATGTGTGTTAACAAGCAAAGGAAATACTTCAGTAAATCTGTTCATATAAAGAAATATGCAAAGTAGTGCTTCTATTTCTGTATTGATTTTACTTCAGCTATAAGAAGACACTCACTAAATATCCAACACTGACAGCAGAGAAAATTGAGTTGTTTTGAATGAAGAGTTTGGTTTTATATATTGTGGTGGGGTGTTGTTTTTTTTTTTTTCCTTAATAGTCTGATTTTTTTTTTTTTTCTCTTCTCAGTTTTCAATGGGTCCAGCAAATCATTGAAGGAGAAAGAACCTGCTCAGAAACACAAAAGCAAAGAGGCCACACCAGGGAAGGAGAGGAACAGCGAACATAAGGCTGAGAGCCGAAAAGACCAGGCTGCTGCTAATCACCATCCTACTACAAACACTGGCTCCTCTACGAAAGGGCTCACCGCTAACAACCACCACACTCTCCATAGATCGGCTCAGGACTTAAGGAAACAGGTAATGAATTGTACTCTTCTGTGGACACATGGGAAACGCAGACTTTTAAGGTGCTAGCTTCATTTTCCACTGCCTGACAGAGAGTGAACATGGCAACCCATAAAAGCATGCTCTGGAGACAGCAGGGAGTTAATTTTCAGCCAAGGAGAGAGAAAGAAGGAAAAAAGAAAAGTGGGAAGTCAGTGTGATAAACCACGCTTTACAACCCTGTCTTTGTATTATCCAGTGTATACATCTGAAAGGGTAAAGTTCACATCACTATTTATTAAACCTTTCCAACTGGCACTCCTGTTGTCCTCTCTGCTGGCAGTGCCAAGGTTGGCAGCACATGGAAAATGAACTCCTTTTGTGTATGGCTGGTCTGCTTGGGTTATCTTAGAGGCTCACCGGCGCTAGAGAAGCTGACGTTACGCTCAGGTGTCTTGTATTGCACGTGGGCAACACAAACCTCAGAGTCTGGGAAAAATGTTTTGTCCATGTATAAAGACGGTGCTCCAGGATATTCCCTCCTTCATGGTGGACATACCAGGTGGGGAGGAATTCAGAGTTTCATGTTCATGGTTGAAAACTAGCAAAAAAAAATCAGCAAGAGGTTTGTCTCAGCCTGACTGGTATTTGAGCGTGGAAGTTTAGCAGACCAGTCTCTTGGTGCTTCTGACTGGCATTTCAGCAGGATGCATCTACATCTATTTTTGATGGCTGGATCGAAGGGCTCCTAAAATAGCAACTGTCAAATAAGTTTTTATAAAAGAGTTTCACAATCCCTGGTCAGTGTCCTTTTTCAGGCTGGGGCTGGATTAGCAGGGTATCTGTGCTAGGGCAGTGCAGTACGGAAAGCTTGCTGCACTTATGCCTTATATATATATTTATTTATTTATTTATTTATTTTCCCAGTGGTTAATTCTCAACAGGCTAATTAGAAACAGTCTTTATTTACTGGCATTAAAGGTTTTTCTTCCAAGTAAGCTGGCCTGGATTACAGTGGAAGTGGAATTGTCATCTTGCAGAACCATCAAGGCCTTAAATGTCACCTCTCAGTCATAGGCTTGGAAATTCAAAATGGCAAAAAGAAAAACAGTGGTGCTCTTGCTGAGGAAATCTTTAATGCCCGATGCTGCAGAGGTGGTTAGCTTCTTCTGAAATGGCTCCACTGGATTTGTATTATCTTCTAAATGAAATCTGAGATCATGAAGGCTACGTACACTTTATTTCTCTGTACTTCTGTAAGACTTGAATTTTTTTTTTTATTCTCCCATTGCAATTTTTGCTTATCTAGTCATCAACTTTAATGCCAGGCTTCTTTTGCATCCCTTCAGCTTTCTTTTTTGTGACTACCAGCATCCTATGGTCCTTGCCCTGACATTCTCTGCCATGAACTCTTCATGTCAAACTTAAGTTTTCCAAAACGTTAAGGATACGCTTCATACTTAATTATTTTAAGTCACTGGAACACTTGCATGAAATGCTTTAAAGTTTTATCATCAAAGTATGTATGGTTAAAATTCTTGTGAAAGTCAGCTGCTGTCACTTGTGAAGGTATTTCTGAGAAGGGAAAAGACAGGTGTAGAAGAATTTTGTCCTCAATCCAAGTGAGTTTTGCTTCGTAGAGTATTAGATGTTTTCAATTGTGCTACACAAAGTGGAGAGAAATTCTAAAGCAATGCAGTACAACCAACAGTCATGCCACACAGACACCTCACAGAGTGTGGTCCTCAAGCTTCAGAAAATAAGGGGGCTGTAAGTTGAGATGATGAGTTTGTTGTGGTTTTTTTGTTTGTTTGGTTGTTTTTTTAAAAAAGGTTAGGCATGGCTATAAATACCTGAAGCGCGGAGGCCAAATGGATGGGGCCAGGCTCTTTTCGCTGGTGCCCAGTGACAGGACAAGGGGCAATGGGCACAAACTGGAACACCAGAAGTTCCAGACAAACTTAAGGAAAAGCTTCTTTACTGTGAGGGTGTAAGACTGAGAGGGGAACTTATCAATGTGTATAAATACCTGAAGTGCGAAGGCCAAATGAATGGGGCCGGGCTCCAGACAAACTTAAGCAAACACTTCTTTACTGTGAGGGTGACAGAGCCCTGGGACAGGCTGCCCAGAGAGAGTGTGGAGTCTCCATCTCTGGAGATGTTCAAACCCACCTGGATGCCTTCCTGTGCAACCTGGTGTAGAGAACCTGCTTTGTCAGGGGGGTTGGACTGGGTGGTCTCCTGAGGTCCCTTCCAACCCCCACCATTCTGGGATTCTGGGATTTAAATTTTCTTCTGCAACTCACAGTAACATAAGTACTTTCTTACTGATTTTAATGAAAATGTGGCTGTAACTAATTAAAGGTGGATTATTCATTCTGCCTGACAGAAAGGCTTAGCTTTGTGGAAGACCTTAGATGTAGCAGTTACGTGACATTGCTAAATTTCCTGTCCTTGTCCTGAGTCTTTGTTGACTTCTTCAGTGTTTTCCGAAAGGAGGGTTGTTTTCCCAGGGTGCCAGCCACATGTTCCTCCTCCTTCCAGTATGTTTTTGCTCTTTGTTCACGTGCATTTACATGGTTTATTTATGTATGTGTTTTTGTTTTGTTCAGTCTTGCAGAAAATAAAGGCAGAACGCTAGAAATTACCTGAGGTTTTCTTTTTTCCTCTCTTTCTTTCTTTCCTTTTCTGATGTGCACTTGCACTTGTCAGATGTTCCCTCTCTCTTTCTTTCTCCCTTGCTCTCTTCCCAAATCCTCTACTTCAAAGGGGTCGTGGGCAAAGGAAATGTAGTTCAATGGGGCCCTCTCTTGGCCTGATATGGTAATTTAGCTCTGCAAAACTCATAGCAACACAAGTTCGAGATCAGTTGCATAACTTGAATTTGTTTCGGACCAAAACTGTTGTTGGTGTTGTTAATATTGCTGTTATATCTAACAAATTGTTTGTTGGTTTTATTTTGTGTGTGTGTGTATGTGTCTGGAGGATGGATCCTAGGTTCTGTGCAGAGGTGTTTATGTAGACCAGTTCAAATCCAACAAACAGATTGCTGCAAGACTATGTGCTGGTCCCATTTGGTTTTTAAAAGACAACAAAATTTAAAATCTGTCGTACCATCTTTTACTGCAAGGCAAGTGTTCAGTAAAATGGAGAAAAGAGTGATCTGAAGACAAATACATGTCAGCAATACAGAAGGTAGCTGAAAAGCAAAGAGAAGGTTATTCATCTCCCTAGTTTCACTTATAGCTCAAGGCTTTGAGTCATGTAAGGCTAATGTCCATCACTTTGTTATTATTGGAATTAAATTGACTTCTTTCTTATGCGCTCAGTGTAAGCACTGCCTGGGGATGGAGCTGTGGCATAGACCTCCATTTGGTGAACCTGCGCACCTGGCAGTGTGGCCAAGTTTTTTAGGCCGACTCTGTGTGTGTTATGTTTGGTTTGGGGGGAGACATATCAACAGTAGAAAGGTAAGAAAATGCTTGCCACAATTTCTTCTTTCTTTCGGTTCCAATCATCTGATGGGTCCTCAGAGACAAGTACAGACCAGGAATGAAGAGGTGATGACTGACCAGCCAGAAATTCACATTTGTCAATGTGAAATCCTGAATCCACCTGTTGCTTTGATGGTGGGCTATGACCACATTGTTTGTTCTACTTGCTTCCAGCTGGAAAACGTTTGTTGCAGCTATTTCCATTAGAAGCATGGTCTGTTCTGGTCTATATAGTAGTGCTGTATCTTAAACATTATGCTGTCCTCTCTGAAAACGCTCAAGATACCTGTGGGCATTTGGGGAGGGAAGAGGGAGAAGCATTTGAAAATGATCGTGTTGTGTCTGCTCTAGAAAGATGACGGTCCCGAGGAAGTTTTCAGCAGTGTTTCTTTCTTGTGGTGTCTCCTCAGTTAGCAACCAGAAAGAAATAAGTGAATACCTTGTAGTATTCTGAAAGCTAAGTGTCCTCTACTTCAAGATCTGTTCATCATGGGAATAACTTCACTAAGTTTGGAAAAACCCGCAAAATAGTGTTCTTATAATCTAGGATTGGAGGTTAGATAGGCAAAGCTTATGTACCTGTTCACTTCAAGATCTGGCCCTGAGAGATCTAAGCTTTCATAGTGTGGAGGTGTTCTAACAACTCTAAACAGTTGTGATAAATTGCTGTTTTCTTAATGAATTCAGTTTTCCAGAGTTTTGTATCTTGGCAGTTTTAATTATGGCGTAAAGCTGATGGTGCTGATGGCATGTTTGCCTTTGAAGAGGAGGAGCTGTGAGGATATTGCCTTTCTCCATGAGCACTTCTTCCATGACTGTGTGTTGTTCTTAGGCCCTGTGTCACCACCACTTGCTGAAGGAGTGCTCCAGATGGCCCTTCAGACTTCTGGTCACAACTTCTCCAGAAAAAATCATAGGAAAGCTGGAGTGACAAGGTACCTCCATACAGCCTGACTGCTCACTCTGAGGTGTTGTCTTCACTGTACCTGACAGCACAGTAATACACCTGTAGCCTTCTTGAAACCTTCTGGAAAACCTCCCATAGAGGAAACTCCACAACATCCACTAACACCTTCTTCTGACATTTTTATTTTCCTGCTAATGAGCAAGTTTCCTAGTTGTGCCTCAGATCATTGTTGTAGACAACTAAAAGGGTTTTTTTTCTTCTGCTTTTCCCAATGAGCATTTGCTGTCTCTTTTCAGAGTAGCTCCTTACGTGTCAGAACACTGTTACAGAGTTGTCCCATAGTCAGCTCTTTCACACTAATAAGCCCAGCTCCCTTGGCTTTTCAGTAAAGATCATATTTTCAAAATCCTTGAGTGCTTTGTGCTCTTGCTCCACTGTCTTTTAAGTTTTTCTCACGATGTGGGCCCAGTGCTGGGTCCAGCCCTGCTCAGGAAATCCTGAGCTCCTGTCCCTCACTTTTGGCGTTCTCAGAGAGTGGTTTGCATGCTTCGTGCTACCGTCGCGTTTTGCAGCTCTCTGTGGTCCCCAAATATTATTCCTCCCCTACTTGTATTTGATTGCTGCTTCCTATAAATAGCACTTCCTCTTATTGTAGAAATATTCTGAAATATGTTCTTTAAGATTGCCTTTGATTTTTGCCTTGTCCCCAGAGTTCTTACAGCCCCTTCCAGGCATGTCACTGCCAAATTTTACAATAATCCAAGTTGCTGATAGAAGTACTTGGTAGAACCAAGGCCAAGACAAGTCCTTGCAGAAAGTTGCCTGAAATGCCTTCCCAGGATGACAGTGAACTGTGGCACCGTACCTTCTCTTGAGGATGACTCTATTTAATCCCATTTGAAGCCACTTTAGAGTAATTATATCTAGGGTGTGTCTCAGGAGCTTGTCTGATAGAACGTCACATGGGACAGTGACTTGCGCCCTGCTGAAGCAGAGGTGCTTCTTTACCTGCTCAGCCAGGTGTCTTGCCAGAAGATGATTAAATTAGTTTGATGTGCCGTGGTGCCAAAACTATGGGTGGAGGGGTTTTTTTGTTTGTTCTATTTTTTTTGGTTTTACCATTATCTTATGATCATTTGTGTGTTTACAAATTAACTGTTTGATGATTTGTTCCAGAATGACTTTAGGGTTTGAAGTTAGGTTGACTCTGCCCGCCCTCAACTTATTTCCAGGAACCATGCCCTAAGTCACCTAGGTACATTTTAGGTCACTGGGGTTGCCTTCCTAGCTTTTTTGCTGAAATTGGTTGTGTTATGTATCTGGTAAGTATTCAGTCAGTGGTACTTTTGGTGAAGGGTAACACAAAAGAAGCACAAACGCTTTAGCCAAACTGTTGCATTTGTTTTCCTTCCTTGTGTGGTGGTGGATCTCTGCTGTTCTTTGTTGTCTTTCTATTTTTAAGGTATTTATAAATTTTTATCTCCCTTGCTAACCGAAGTTTCTTTAGCTCCTTGGCCTTTCTGATTTTACCCGTTCATGCTTTTGCTGTTCCTATATAGCTGCCCTTAGTCACGTAATTGTGTTTCGACTTTTTACTGTGATTCTTTTCTAATTTTCCAGTCATTGGAGAACTTTGTGAACAGCCATAATGGCCTATACTTTGTGCCCTTCCTCTGAGTGGGAATTGCTTTGCTTTGGTCTTTTTGCAGGTGGGGGTTTCTTGTTTGTTGTTTTTTTTTTTTTGGGGGGGGGTTGTAAGTCTATTGTCCTCTCTCTAACTGTTGTCACATCTTAGAATTGAAAACTCATTTTATGATCACTGTCACCCAGATTACCTTCCCCTCCCAGTTCTCAATCAATTCTTCTCTGTTAGTCTAGATGAAATCTGTAATCGATGTTCCTGGCTATTTATAAAGCCAGAGATGTTCAATGCTTGTTCTGACTGCTGCAGGCAGGAGGCAATGTCTCAGCAGCTCTCTACTCCTGTCTTCTCTGTGGCATGAAAAAGCTCTGTAAAAGTCAAACCCCATTTCAAATGCAGAGTACTACCTAAATTTCAAGGGAAATGGGTAAACACATTTCTGTTAGCAAGTGTTTGCTTTCCAGATGGTATCTCTTATGTCTTTAGAAAGCTCAGGGTAAAAACTTAAGTCATCAGTTAACTGGATTTTCCTTGAGTGTTTCTACCTTGGAAGCACAGGAAGGACAAGAATATGGATGGATTTTAAAAGGGTGTTACTCCTTTTCCAGCTTCTGGAGCACAGAGGAGAAAACGTGGACAGTAAACGTGTGTACACATAGGTGTGTGTGTGTGTGCAGAATCCTCTGGTTCCAGTTCCTCTTCTACAAGCCCGTAGCATGATGTTTTCAGTCTCTATTTGATCCCTGGTTTATAATATTTTATCCTTACTTTGTAAATGACTACAATTCCTACATTTATTTGAGAGAACCTGACGTGCTGACTAATTTGGCAAGGATTTTGAAATCCCGCAGGGAAGTATCATAACTTTGCAGGAATGGTGTTATTCACCTGAGCACTGGTGAGGGGTAATTGTGCTGTATGCTTTCACTTTGAGCGCTTTCATCAACGTTCCTGATTTTTGGATGTGTTTTTCTGCACTCGCAGTAGTTTAAAGAGGTGAGAAGGCAATGCTTAAACTTGTTTAAATGCTGAAATTTGAGGTTTAAACTTGAACTTCATTCTGTTAGTAGTGGGGCTTAGCTTTGGCAGTGCTGAGCCATCACAATTCATTTCGAAGCTGAGGGTTGCTTTTGGTGCTGAATGTGTCTTGTAGTTAAAATACTAATTTTAGTTTCATAGCTGGGTTTAAATGTCTAACAGAAAGCAGTGCAGTCCAGCAATTCTCTGTTCCAATGACACATTAGTGAGCGATGAATATGATGTAATAAAATGTGTGTCAGCAAAACTGCCCAGATATCAAACTTTAAAAAAAATGCATTAAACTACTATATACATTTAAATTTCAAATGAATGACTTCAGCAACAAGATGCCTCCCAAGATTTAATATGTATGACAGACTGGATCCTTCATGGCCATCCTGATCTGTTGGGTGCATGTGTTTAATATCTCTTTTTATTCGTATGTATGTATAGACATGAGATTGGTTTGAATCTCTGTGTGTGATTTTTGCAAAACACGTCCATTCCAGTTAGAGCAGATAGCATACGCTGGCCAGTTTGTCTGCTGAGAAGTAGTAAACTGTGTGTGCACTTAATGGGGGTTGGGTGGGAGAGGGATAGTGTCTGTGGGCCAGAAAAGGAGATAATGAAAGTATTAGTTTGTAAATCAGACTACCTGTGTTTTTTGATACCATAACAGGCTTTCTGGTAGACAAGGAAGGGGGTAGTGGAAGCAAGGGACCTCACCCTTCTTAATGGCAGGGGCTTTGTACCCCCTGAAAGCAAGGTTCAGGGGGGACTTTTTGGTTTGTTTTTCTTTTTTAATATTTCTGTTTTATTTTTTTTATTCTGAACGCCCAGTCCCTCCTCTTGCCTGGGTGAAAACTGTTGTATGAAGATTGTACGAAGGGGCCAGGAGTCAGGATTGCAGAATACGGTTGTCCAGCGACTGGGACTCTATGGCTGAGTGGTAACATTATTAATTTACTTTTATTTTTTTCTGTTTCCTTCCTTCTGCTCTCCCTGCAACACTCCTGGCATTGCAGGTTTCTAAAGTCAACGGGATCACTCGAATGTCATCTCCGAGTGCAAATGCAGCCAGTGCCAAAAAGATGAGAGAAGTCAGACCTTCACCGTCCAAAACTGTGAAGTACACTGCAACAGTGACAAAGGGAACTGTCACATACACCAAAGCCAAGAAAGAACTGGTCAAGGAAACCAAACTAAATCACCACAAACCCAGTTCACCTGTCAACCACACAATCTCAGGGAAAATAGAAAGTAGCAATGCAAAAACCCGCAAACAGGTGCTATCCCTTGGAGCATCCAAGTCTAACAATACCGCTGTTAATGGTGTAAAAGTCAATGGAAAGTTGAACCAAAAGACATGCACTAAGGAGGTGGGGAGACAGTTAAGGGAGGGGCTGCGCAATTCGAAGAGGAGGCTGGAAGAGACGAATCACATAGACAAAATACAGTCGCCCACCAAGAGAATGAAAGGACCCGTCAACTTGGCAGAAGCTGCCAGCAAAAAGGCAGCTGTAGAAAAGCCTTTGCTGAATGGACACCTTAAAAAGGAAGTGCCAGAGAAGAGTTTGGAAAGAAATAGGCCGAAAAGAGCCACTGCTGGAAAGAGTACGCCAGGGAAACAAGCACATGGCAAAACTGAAAATGCCTCCTGTGAAAATCGTTCTACCTCTCAAGCGGAGTCCTTGCACAAGCCACAAGACTCAATGGGAAAGCACGAAAAGGGCAGTAGTAAGTCTGGGTGGGGGATGCTGGGGGAGATTCCCATCCTTAGGCCCTCCACCAAGGAATTTCATGACCCACTGATATACATTGAGTCAGTCCGAGCTCAGGTAGAGAAGTATGGGATGTGCAGGGTGATTCCTCCTCCAGACTGGAGACCTGAGTGCAAGCTAAATGATGAAATGCGGTTTGTGACACAGATTCAGCACATACACAAGCTAGGCAGGCGCTGGGGACCCAACGTGCAGCGGCTGGCCTGTATCAAGAAGCACCTCAAATCTCAGGGCATTACCATGGACGAACTCCCACTCATAGGTAAGGGGGGGCTGTGGTTTCACTGGCCTTTTGCCGCTGCTTGTTAGTGTCCATATACAACTTTATGCTCCATTTACCTTTATGCTTAACCAAATCCCTGTTCAATTAACACTGCAGGGCTCTGGATCTCTCTCTTTATCCATCCGTCAGGCACGACGCAGGTAGGTTGTTGGAGAGCTTTCCAGGGAGACTTTATATCGCCATTTTCCTCCTGCCAACTCTTTATTTCACCCAGGGAAAAAAGAAATGCTTCTTGGGGTCTCGGTCTCTAGATTTCAGGATCTTCTCCTTTCCCTGCTGTTTATTTTTGTAGGTAGTACAACTACAGACATCGATAGCCTTGGTTTAAATGTTGCCTCAGAATATTTTTTGGACCTTTCTAAAGATGTTTTCCAAACAGGTTGCAATACTGCTAAGCTTTAATACAAACATTTATTTTTTTTTTCCCCATTCCTGTAAAAGCATTTAACCAAGGGGGAAAGAAAATATCTTGGAACTGACTTCTATTTGGGTACTCAGACACTTAAAATCACAAATTTGCAGTGACCTGCTGACATTTAACAACCATTAAGTGTCAAGAATAGGCAGTAAAATGTGGTTGATTGCAAAATGGAGGTTTCATTATTTCTCCCAGCAGGTGTCTGCCAGGGCTAATGCCTGAGTGAGAATCACTTATTTAACAGAATTCTTGGTTTATGGTCTGCTGTCAAATATGACACGTGACAAAAATGTGACAATACTTTGTAAAAACATGACAACAGCAGCATACAAATGAACTATTGAATGAGCCACCTCCATCTCTACTGCCTTTGCAGCCATGACATATTAACAAACCTGTGTTTTTAATTTTCCTTAGCCCTTCCCTTTGTTTTTGAAGTATTTTGACTCAGAGCTCACAGGACCTGCATGTTGCAACTTGAGGCTAGAGTTTTGCCTTTGAGGCATTATCCGATCAGAGGCAGCTATCAACGCTAGTTGGATTAAAGGACACACTTTTCTGTTTAAACTGTTCACAACACCCCTCCCCCCTGCCTGGTTTTTTTTTTATATCACATATGGTAAGTGAGTGAAAATTCATAAAAGCACACCAAGAGATTGCAGAGTTTATGATGAACCGATGCAGGGCACGACAGAGAAATGACAACTTAAGGAGAAGGAACGAGGGTTAGCTCTCTGTTGCAATAGCCATGCAAAAGCATTGAAGGAAATCTGAAAATTAAAATCACTCAAGCAGCAATAAGTGAACATTTTGTATGCCTAATGTATGCAATGGTTGTATGCTAATAGAGAAGAATAATGAATTAAATTTACATTGGCAAGAGAGAGAAGAAAATGTACAAGACAGCTCGATTAATGCTCCTGGAACAATGTTAACTTTTTAATGAAACACCTTAACGCGGTATTAAGATGGCATTACTGTTAATTATTTGTATTATTTAAGCACCTAAGAGCCTAATTAATAGGCAAGGCTTCTATTCTGCTTGGTGCCACATAACCAGAGCAAACAGTGGCTTCTTACAAAATTCGTATCCTGTGTGTATCCTTTCTGCAGTTAATTTCCTACCGATCTTGTGTTTAACATTAAAAACAAGATGGAGAAAAGTAGCTGGAGATCATCAGTGTCCAAAGATGAGAGATCTGTTGGTTCCAGCAGGAAAGCTATAAAATGATCAGTGGTGATAAATGCAGACTTATTTAAGTAGACATGCATACATATCCCTCCTTTCAGGGCCAAATCACATTTCCATTGAAGTAAGTGGGAGTTTTGCCAATGACTTGTGTAGTGCCAGCGTTTGGTATTAAATGCATACCTGAAGATTTAAGATTTTTTTTTTTCTTTAAAATTAACTTGATCACTAGGCAATTTTAAAAAAAAATCTAACTTAATGAAATTAAGGCAATTAAAAAAAAAAGTCAGACACTATTTCTGCATAATATATATCAGGTCTCCTATTTAAGCCATTTTGCTATAGGTGCTGATAAATGGTGTTAAAAACTCCCTTTTTTTTTCTTTTTCTTTCTTTTTCTTTTTTCCTTCAGCCTTTCAAGGAGAGTTTTAAGCAGTATGCTTAGGTCAGTCCTGGAAAACATCAGCCTGAGATATAAATGCTTCCAAAAGTTATGACTGTGTGAAATTGAATTATAATTGAGACCATTTTGTAAACCTGAGCTGTAACTGGCCCCGTGGAGGATCTGCCAGATATGTGAGGCTCCGGTTGAATGATGTGCTACTCGAGCTCTAATATTGCAGAGTGATTATGAGCGATCATTCCATGATGCAGGAGAAAATAGCATTTCTTAAATAGCTCATAAACAGTGTTGAGACTAGGACCTTAAGCTGAGTGTGTGCTCTTTGTCCCGTTGGAGAACACGTATAACATTAAACCTGGAGTATGTTACTCGACGTTATGTAAGTCGCTACGTATGGAGATGGAAAGTCATCCTGAATTATGCCTTCAGCTTATTTGTGGACCGTGCATATAAAACACTAGACCAAAAAAATAACAGCCTGTAATAGAGGCCAGCTTGAAAGTTATTTTATGGGGAAGATTGAAGAGGAAAGAAAGAAAACCTTGCAAACTTAACCCACCCAATGCTGTTTACCATTTCTCAGCTTCAAGACTTAACCATTTTGACCCCACCCCCCAAAAAAAAAAGTACTAATAATAAATTACTAATAAAATAATTAAATTGGATAAATCTGTTGCTCCATGACACTCCACCATTGCCATAACCTCCTCAAAGCCTTACCCTTGGTTTTGGCTGCAGCCAAAATCCTTTCCCCTCTTTTCACACCTTTACCCAGCACTGTTAGCCTGCAGCCTCTGGTGCGACCTCTGCCTCAGTCGCAACCGTTGTCATCCCGAAATGTTGCACGTAGGTTGACACTGCTGAGCCTCCCTCTTCACTGGGTTGGCTCGAGTGGTGGAAGAGGGGAAAGCAGAGGGAAGAAGGAAAATTGGGATCAGCTATGAAGCGTCTGAGATGCAGCTCAAGGTAGTTAGAAGAAAGTAATGCTGCTTGCACCAGCCAGCCAGATGATATGACCGACCCATAACATGCTGTAGCTGTGCATCCGACAGTAAATATTTACCATAATGCTGCTTCTTGCACTTCTCTGTTGTATAATGGCATTTCTAAGTGCTCTGAAATGGCTATGGCATAATGATTTTTTACTTCTCCCAGAGAAGGAGAGACAATGTGGCGGCAGCGATGTTGATGCGAGTTTTGTATTAATTCTCTCTTTTCCTTCAGCAGTGCCCTGTTGAATTGTAGGTGGTCTTTGGTCTGTTTCCTCACTCTTTCTACTGATGATTTATTGCTGTACTTTGAGAGTATTTATGATGTTTCTTTTATTGTTCCTCATCCATTTGGCTGCTTTTTATGCTGCAGTTTGTGTAATCCTCCGTTTTTATTTTTTGACTGGAGTATGAAATGTGCTAGTCATCTTAAAACATATGAAAACATAGTGGAGTATAAAATATGCATGGCCTCAAACTGGAAGAATAATGTGGCTGAAACTTTTTTCTGCAGTTAAAGGCACCAGCCTCAAAGAACCCCCTGCCTCCCTTGTTTGTTTTGGGGTTTTTTTTTAAAGGATTTTTACCCTGTAGTGAAATGAATGATGTTACTGTGCTCCTTATAAATACTAAATGTATTCAAAGTGTTGTGCAGACATTTGATAATCAATGTTTCACCTACAGAAAGGACAGGTACTTGCCATTTTGATTGCCAGTACCCATCTTGACACTTGTTTTGTTGCTTCCTGTTATAAACCAGACATGGGACTGGTGGCAGAGGAGGGGAGGGTGAGAGTCTGTGGGCTTTTAAAGAGCTGGGCAACTCTCATCTCTCTGGCCACTGGGTAATGACCAGGGGAAAGATGAGTGCCAGGAGATAGCTAGGGGTGCTATGAGAAGAGAATGGAATGAACCTCGAGGAGGAGAGCAAATTTATCCATAGGGAAGGCTGTTGCAAATAGCAAAATATGACCTGCTGAATGAATTAAGCTAGCAAAACAGGCACACGCCTGCCTTTAGCAGGAGGCACGGGAGATAGAGACCAACCCTGCTCCAGTGTCCAGGTGACCAGAGCTGTACAGGTAGCACATCCCGTATGTGCCCAGCCTGGTAGTGAGCTTGATGTGAGCTGCCTGCAGCTTTCCTAACCTCCTCCTGTGTTTCCCTTTCCCCTCCTCTGCTGCCTGGCACATGCGGACCCCAGGAGGCTGCGAGCTCGACCTGGCCTGCTTCGTCCAGCTGATCAACGAGATGGGGGGGATGCAGCAAGTGACTGACCTCAAGAAATGGAACAAGCTGGCAGACATGCTGCGCATCCCCAAAACTGCACAGGACAGGCTGGCCAAGCTGCAAGAAGCCTACTGCCAGTACTTGCTCTCCTACGACTCCCTCTCCCCCGAGGAGCACAAGAAACTGGAGAAGGAGGTCTTGCTGGAAAAGGAAATCTTGGAGAAGAGGAAAGGACCTTTGGAGGGACATTTAGAGAATGCCTACAAGTTCCATTCCTTGCCCCGGTTTGAGCCCAAAAACGGACTCATCAATGGCGTGGTTCACAAAAATGGTTTCCGCAACAAGTTAAAAGAGGTCGATATCCCACTGAAGACGGGCAGGCGGCGGCTCTTCGCTCAGGAAAAGGAGACCACGAAGGAGGATGAGGAGGAGGAGGAGGGAGTTCTTAGCGACTTACACAAGTGTATATACAAGGTAACGAGGTGGGCTCTGCCGATTTTGTTTTGCAGAACTGACGATACCGTCATCTGGGTGGCATCCGGGTGCAAACCCAGCCGGCCCGAGGGAGCCGGTGGGCTGCAGTGCCACCCCCAAGGCAGCAGCGTAGCCAGTGGCCATGGCAGCTGGGCAGTCTGGTGGCTTCAGCCTGATCTGCATGTCTGGAAAAGCTGGAAAATGTTATTGTCATAAGAAAATGTGCTGGGCTCTGCCCCTCTTCATCTCCTTGTGAGAAGTTCCCTGAATAGCTCTGCCCAATTATCCTGGCAGACGCAGTTTTTATTTTCATTTTCTAGTGACATTTAAAGTAATGTTCTGCTTTCTCATATTTGCGAGTCTCTTGTTGAGCAAAGTAGTGCTCCACATCAAAACTAACATCTCTAGAAATACTACTACGTTTAGAAAGGGCAAATTGAAATGCAAACAATATTTTTATCCACGATGCCAGATTTTGCACAGCACTAACAGTCACATGGAGGCTTAGTCCTCCACATACCAAGTACTCCATCCATTTCCGAAGGAATGCTGACTCTTTCACTGTATTTTATTTGGCAGCCTCCCGCTCTGGAGTACGACTTGGCACCGCAACTCGCAGTGCAATTTTCAGTTGCATTGAATTGTGTAGCTGTGCTCCAAGAGGAATATAATGTTGAGTGTCTGTGCCCAGTAAAGGAATGAATATGCTGTTCTTCCCCTTCCAATCTCGTTTCCATCACCAGGAAATGAAGCCAGATAGCCCAAAGTGGCTTATTGTTAAGCTATACGGGGACTGCATGAGCTCACGACTCAAGCTGTAAAAGCTTGCTTCAGGTTTCTTTTGCAGCCTGTTATGATTTGGCAGATCAAAAATTCTTTTACTCAGGGACTCCAGCCTCAATCTCACCTTTGAAAAGCAATCTCTTTGCCACGCTGCTGCTGGAGAGAAGCTTATCTAATGACAGCAGCATTTGTGAATAGTGAAGTGGCATTTCTGTTCTTTAATATCCTGTGCTTAATGATGTTAAATGAAAAACTTGATACAATTTACCCCGACTGCTGTATGAACAACCTGAAGTTTGGTGGGGAAATGCCTCCATCTTCTTTTCCAGTGCAAGTCCCAAGTTAATAGAAGAAACAAAGTAACTCAAAAATCAAGATTGGGATTTGTGAGAAGTATCCTAATTAGATTTAGAAAAGAAAACATAATAAAAATCACAGCTAGTATAACCGTCCTGAGTCTGCTGAGCCCCAGGCCTTTACCCCAAAAGGCTGAGAGCTCCCAAACTGCTCCTGCTGCCCAAAAAGCACTGGCAGTACTGACGGCATGAGACTCTGTACCAGTCCAACAGTACCTGGTAGAAATACTTTTGTTCTGAGTTCAGAAGCTGTTAGACACAAGCATTGCTGAGCCTGTAAGCTGGTGCTCTCCCCACCCACCAAAGCAGCTGCAGCACACAGAGCTGCTCAGGTAACACCTCGGGTTGTCCACCGTGGTGCCGGCAGCTTCCTGGACACCGGGGCTTGCCTGTTGGAATCCCAGCCCATGCTCATCTGCCACGCAGAGACTGGGAACTGCTGTCACAGGTGATGGACCAGGGAGAAAACAGGGGGAAGCAAATCTGTGGTGGGTTTCTGGAGAAATCATTGCTGTGGAGCACCCTGAGGGACGCCTGGTCAGTCTGAGTGCAGAGAGGTGTGTAGCTTCATTTTCACAGCAGTTTTTTTGGGGAAAGCCCTGTGGGAGGACTGGTGTGTGAGAACTGTCATTTAGAGCAAGCCTCAAGGTGTAGAAATAAGAAATTATGAGACAATCTTGATAGAATCATAGAATGGTTTGGGTTGGAAGGGACCTTTTAAAGCTCATCCAGTTCCAACCCCCCTGCCATCAGCAGGGACACCTTCCACTATATCTTGATGTATCAGAGTAACCCACAAGACTTGTAAAATGACTATAGTTCATCACTAGGCTTTTTAATAAGACTGAGGTGAGGCGGTGTTGGTTTACGGATTTCAGCAGAGAATACTTCATGGCATTTTATGAAACAAGCCTTTTAATCCTGCATTTGCTGCTTTTCTTGAATGAAGGTATCCTTCTGTGCATGCGTCTGCGGAGGGGAGAGTGTTCTTTACCTGTTAACATGTTTCTGAGAAAATCTGAGATTTGTTTAACAGAACATTCCCTCATGTTACAGTTTCCAACAGATGATGGGATTGTAATGATTCCTTTCTAAAGCACATTATTAATTCTAATTAAAAATAAAAAGCATACACACACACAAAAAAAAAGCAACCCAACCCATCCCTTTGATAAATGCCCAGGTCAATAGATTGAGGGCTGGAGCAGAACATCATAATCACATGGCTGTAGTCCAGTTTAGGCCAAAAAGTCTGTGCTTCAGACCATGAAGAGGACATATATTTAGGATTTCACATAACAGTGTCTGCAGTCAGCACATGCTTGAGCTGGAGCGTGTTTTTTAGAAAGACACATCGAGTCTTCCAGGAGTAGTTACCACCATATTGCAAGTCAAGGTCAGAGTAAATCTCCTTTGTGTTTGGCTGTTCTGCCAGGGCTCCCAAATTCTTTTCAGCATTACTCCTTTCCTGCTGTGCTTTTAAGTGTGTGCTGCAGGCTGCTGCCCTTGCTTTCTGCACTCCTAAACGTACAGCTTTTCTCCTTGACTAATAAAATGTCGTCGTTTGTCAGTACATGAAGTAAACCGCTGCCACCAAAGAAGGATCTGCTGCAAGATTTTCACTCTTCTCTCCTTTCCCCAATTTTAGCTCTGAAAATATTTTTAAAAATCTGTACTGGAGCTGACTGAAAAGAGCATTTGTTTCCATACAGAGCAAACTGAAGGCTTATTAGCAGACCCGTTAGAGGGCCACACAGGAGAAATCACCAACGCAAGTTTTGCCATCCCTCACCTGAAACCATCCCAGAAATCCCATACTGAGCTCTCTTCAGCCAGGGGCTCAGCATTTGCAGATTCTGCTTAACAGAAGTTCCTCCTTTGTGCCTGTGACTATTATGAAATCTCCAGTTTCTGCTCGTATTTATGGTTGCTTTAAGGTCTTTAACATTCATAGTGTTTCGGTGTCCTTCTCTGTGCCTTCCCTCCAGGAGTGGCGGGGGGGGGGGGGGGGGGGGGGCGGGGCGGGCTCTCACAGCCAATGCAGAAGCCATGGAAAAAATCAGGAGAGGAACCAGGAATTTTTTTTTTCCTTAAACCTTTCTGTTGTATACAGAGACTCTGCTCAGTAGCTTGAAGCTCCCAGAACAGTTGTTGAACTGTTGAGATATTTTTGAGGGTGCTGAAAAGGGTATTTTCCTCTTTGGCAATTCATTTTGTGTTCTGGTTAAAGAGCTGCATTACAGCATTTTAAATTATTTTCTGAGTTGGCGTTAGAGAATTTTATGAAATCCCTCAGATTAAAAAAAACCAACAACCAAACAACAAAAAACCCCTCAACCATTTAATTTGTGTTACAACTTTTAGGATGCTAAAAAGATACCAAATTCTTGATAGAGGAAGAAATGGGGATATCCAATTTTAAAAGGCTAAACCGTTAAGGTTTTCCACTTTCTTTTTTCTTGCTGCATATCTGAAAAATTGAAAGACATGGTTAATCTTGGAAGATGAGTCCTTATTCTTATTTTTCGTGTCAGACGAGAGGAAGAGGCAAGTAACTGACATGAGGAAGCTGCTGCGGAGCACGTGTTGGTTTGCAGGTGCTGGAGTCTGTGCTCGAGTGTGACGACTGTTGGTGCAGGTCCTGCAGTTTCCGAGAGTATTTGTTGTAAAAGGCTCCCTCAATAAATAATTCATGAGGGCATTAAAAGATGAAGGAAATTGCTTGTTGTATCACAGAGCATCCAATTCTGAAGTTTATGGGAATCAGAGGGCCCCAGGCCCTGGACATTTCACAGATTTTTTTAGTTACAGCCAATTATGCTGCATTCAATTTAAAAAGTGACAATGCTACAACTGTAGGAGCGTGGCTAAGTGATAGACTTGGCCTCTGGGGAAAAGCTGCTTGTTTGGTTGTTTCTAGTTTACTCTTGGGCATAGTTCTTAAATAAATTAAACACAAGAAAAGACTGAGGTAGTTTGGCAGTTCTGTTTCGTAATTGAAAAACTAGAGAGGTAATAGTCCGAGTAAACATTCATTTATGTGGAGTTTTGAAGTCTGTGGTTGCTCAGATGAGCAACCAGTGGACATGATGGGAGTTAGAGGAAGGAGCAGTAGATCTGGTGAGGTGGCAAAGATATTTTCAACTTCACATTTGCAGAGTGATGCTAGTTTCTGCCTGCAGCGATGCCCGAAAGCCACAGCAGCTAGTGTGGTGCCTGCCAGCTCTCATGGCTCACAGCTTGGAGAAGGCAATAGGAGTGTCCTTATCTGGGCACACTAGTATGTCTGGGCTGAAAGGAGCAAGTGGGTTCTCGTGCTCCTGCCTTCAGAGGATGCTGCCCAGAGCATCTGGTGTTATAAGAACATGTGAAAGCAGGTGTCTGGAAAGGTAGGTGTAGCTTAAGGAGAAAACCAAGTCAGATCCTCTTCTCCTACAGCAGTACCAGGAAAGAGAGCGCTCATTTGGCAATTTTACTGTGTTTTACTTTACTCAGCCTTGTAATAACAGATCCTGGTTCCTTGCATTTGAACTGCTTTTATTGCATTGAGTATAACTAGTTTTTGTAAGCAGGTGATTACAGTAATCTTGGTAAACTCTACCTTTTGTCACCATCACACACAATACTAGTTCGATGCTGAACGTCTCTGTGAATTTCCCATTTCCAATTTCCCAGTTTCCAATTTCTGTAGGTAAAGAGCATAGATAACCACATGGCCCTTTGATCATGTATTGGATTTGATTGTAAATGCAGGTAGGGTTGCCTACGGGGTCCTTTGCAACCTGTCATAGAAAGCTGGGCTGTATCCATCTCCTCTATTTATCAAACACAGAGCATCATGCTGGACAAAGCAATGTACCTGGCCACCTGGGAATGTTCTCTTGGCCTTTTAGATGGTTGGTTTGGTGATTCAATGTGATTAAATTTCTGTATCTTTTGAGTTATTTTCCCTCAGATAAGAAATGAACTTTAGACCCATGTGTGTTCTGGAGACTTTTCCTCTTTCCCCCTATTGTGATCTGGGATTGAGCATGTAAGGAAAACAGTGAGACCAGGGGGAATGAAGGCATGTTTTTTTTATTTTCACTTTTAATTTTATTTTCTTTTTCCACAGGGTAGGTCTGTTTCTTTAACAACCTTCTACCGAACGGCAAGAAACATCATGAACATGTGCTTCACGAAGGAGCCTACAGTAGCTGAAGTAGAGGTGAGGCCAACACAAGGAATGGTAAAAGCTTTTGTTTCAGAGGATTGAATATGGATATTCAGTATAGTTGATGTTCAGGCATTACCCTAAGTAGTTTAAGGCTGTCTAGAGTGGGAGAAAAATAAATGGTCAGATAGACGTGGTACTGATTCTTCCTTTTAAAATTTGTTGACATTTTTAATAAAGATGTTGAACTGAGGGAGAAAAAGAAGTCTTGATCTGTCATGTGCTGAAGCACAGAAGCCAAGAGGATCTAAATTCTGTCTTCCCAATTCATTGTTACTTTTAAGTATTTATATTCTTATTTTTAAGTAGCTTTTGATGTTGAATTACGTTGAGGTCATGAAAGCCCTGTAAATGTCTGTGTTTTATATTTTAATGAGGTACCTTGTTCAGTGAATTAAAAATGTATTGCCGCTTTCTCTTACCACAGCAAGAATATTGGCGGATAGTGGAACAGAAAGATTGCCACGTAGCAGTGCATTGTGGAAAAGTAGATACCAACACTCACGGGAGCGGCTTTCCCGTGGGAAAATCTGAACCATTTTCAAGGTAAGATCACCAAATCCACCCACTTTGTCAACTCGTGCCAGCTGCCCCGTTGTGAGCAGAGGTGGGAGCGCAGGGCTGGCAGGGCAGCTTGGCACTGGGGACGTTGGCACCAGGAACGTGCACTGACGTGTGTCTGCCTCTGTGTTGCCCCTCGAACAGGCATGGGTGGAACCTCACAGTCCTTCCTAATAATACAGGATCCATCCTGCGACATCTTGGTGCTGTGCCTGGTAAGCAAGTCGCTCTTCTATGCTTCCCACAGGCGTGAGCGTCCTCTAAATGTGCTGGTGTAGTCACCAAAGCCTTCTCCCTCTTTCCGGCCCTGGTTTGCTGGCTGGCTGGGTAGACTCGCCGTTGTATGTAGCAGGTGGTATTTAAAGGAATGAAGGCAGGTGTGCAGATTAAGAATTAATTACTAGTTGACACTGTATACCTGGGAGGAACCGGTTGTGCTTGCAGTTTCCCTTTCTGTTGTTGCCAGCACATCAATGTTCTTTGTGTCAGTGATGAAGGACAGAGCCTTGCAACTTCCTCACATGCAAACCTAGGCTGTAGCACTAAGCAAAGCATCACAGAAGTGTCCTGAGTGACTTGTCATAAGTGCTCCAGCTGCATATATGCCATTGTGATTTACTGGTAGAAATGTTAGTTGAAAGCAAAATTCAGTCACCTGTGCAGGTGTTGAGCCTGAACACACCAGCTGGGAAACAGGATACTCATTGACAAGTACACATAAACTTAACATGAGGCAACCTCCTCTGATCAACGACATTGAGCTTGAATTATGGGTATTTGTAAATATTTTTTACAGCTATTAGAAAACAAATATGTTCAAGGGCGCTGTCAGTGGCTGGTAGATATTTTGTTAGTGGAAAATGCTGAATTTGTTAAATTATTCTTTGTGAATTATTCACTCTGGTAGGAAGACTTAAAATTTGAGTCTGCTCGCCGATAGAACAAGATTTTCCACTGAAATACACTCTCAAACTGTGTTTTAATTAGAAACTGCAGTTACTCAAAACTCATTTTCAGTCTCTTTGTTTTAGGAGTGACAATTCCTTGGCTAAATATTGGCATGGTCTTTTCTACCTCATGCTGGTCTCGAGACCAAAATCACCTTCCATACATTGACTACTTACACACTGGTGCTGATTGCATTTGGTAGGTATTCCTGAGTTTTGTTTTCTTTGTGTTCACTGCAGTGACTGTCTGTAGGCTGGTGTCATCATCACCTTTTGCATGAATGAATCTCACCTAGAAGGTCCAGTGTGTGTGATTACAGATTTCATAGAAAAACATGGTATAAACTGAAGTGATGAAACACAAGCTCCTGGAAGAAAAGTTTCACTTTATCTTCCATGCTGTATCCTGAAATATTTATCAATGAACTGTTTCTGCTTGACACAGGGTTTAGTCTATGGATAGTTTTCATGACGTGGAAGGCAAATGACAGCTAGCCAAGGTAGGCTTCCCTTAGGCTGACAAAGAGACACTTGTCAAGCTAGCTCCATATTGTCACTTGTAAAATGGTTGAATCCATGCTGTGACTAAATAGGCACCGCTTTCTTATTTTATGCAAAATATCTTGAACTCTGTATCTACCAGGTCCCTAGTATTTTCTATTACATTAAATTTTTTCATTATCATATGATAATAATTTTTAATATGATTACACACATCATTCTAACATCTTAATGTGGACATCACCAGTTAGCTGCTAGCTACGTTTCATATTTTGTAGACACTTCCATGCAAATAGACTTAACACTTGGCTTATAAATGCTTTTGAAATGGTGAATCTTTCCTGAATACAGTGTAGTAGTATGTATTGTGGAATAATTACTGGAGGTAACTTAGAAATCCAAAAACAGCCTTGTTCACACACTAGGGAAAGGTATAATGTTGAAGAAGAGACCGGGGAGAATGCAACTGGTATGCGAAGAATCCTCTCCAAGGTTGTCTCCTGGAGAGCCTGGTCTGCATATCAATACAGGGGATGATGAATGAGATTGCAGTGGAAGTACAAGTGATGGAGGGGTTAGAGGAAGCAGGTTGCTGCTGGCCTGTTATGTGCCTTTCCAAGACGTTCCTTTGGTATTGGTGTTATAACCCAAGAGGATCCATCAGTGAGAACAATGAATGATAAGCAGTGTAACTGTATTTCTTGACCAGAGAAAATGCAATAAATGGAGAAGAAAAGTTATTTAAATGGTGCCCCATGCAAAGTTGAGAAGGAGGTTCCCTTTCAGCAGTTCCTCTCTGGAACTTTGAATTATGGAAGCTGTTGGCTCTTTGTTCAGTGTGACAGGAGAAGGCATGCAGAGACCCCTTTGCATCTAGAAGTCCCCGTGGTGGCAGTGGCAGTGTCAACTGCTCTTCATTCACGCACGAAGTGTGTACTTTGACCATTACCTTTAACTCCCTGCTGCTGATGTCAGGGGTGCTGACCCAGCTGTCATTGGGAAAGCACATGGCCCAGAAACAAGGTTTTGAAATCTTGGAGGAAAGCATTAAAGCAGGAGCTTCTCTCTGTAAATGTTTTAAGTTGAAGAAATGTTTTGTATTTGATCATACCAAGAGGTAAAGGTAAACACTGGATTATGCTGCAGACCTGGATTTGTGTCACTTTCTGTCATGGGCATTTCATGGCTCCTTTCTCTCTTCTGTGAATCAGAAATCTGTAATCCTTTATAATAATATACTATCAGGACAAATTGCTGAGCAAGCTACATTGTCCTCAACATTAGGTGACTCTTTCTCTGTATGACATTCATCTAGTCTTAAATGACTAAATTCCAAACAGAAGGTGTTCAAGAATCCCCTAATTAAGTTTTGAGGCCACTGTTCATATTGTGCATGTCAAAACGTGCCTTTTGGGATTGAAAAGGCTTGAATGCAGCCAGCCAAAGGTTTAAGAAAGGCTACTGTTTCTGGTTTTTTCCAAACCAAGAGGAATAAAAGCAGAGATGCCATTTGCTTTTTCTTGATGGGTTGACTTATGAGTACATAGCTTCAGGTGTACTTGTGATGATTACCTTGGTGAAACGTGGATAGCAAGCAGGAATAACTCATAAGAAGGAAGAAGCAAAACACTTTTGTCTGTAAAAGCTGTTCTTCAGCAAGGCTGCCAGGCTGAAGTATCAGGCTAGTATTCATTATTAATGCATTACATCTTCTAATATCGCAATAAAGTACCCAACTTTATTGAGGAAAAGATGAATTTAATAACTCTAGGTCTGGCATAATATCTGGAGTAGCCCTGACAACATTGCTTTCAGTGGCTGCTTCCGTGGTAACAAAGCAGGCCACTGAGCAGCAAAGCTCTCCTCGGTCTCGCAAAGTCCACCCAGCATCCAGAAACCAGGACAGATGCCTGTGGTGCTAAGAAGTCAGTGGTGCTTCATGTACCTGCAGATTGCTCAGGTCAGTGTCTAATCTCTCAGGTTTTACCTTCAGAAAAGTAAACAGGGGAGAACTCAGTTTTCATGCAGGGCAGAGGTCCGTGACCTCACTTTTTTATTCTGGAGGGATCCTCAGTGCCCATTAAAAGAGAGAAGAAAATCTTGTTCTACCCAAGACACTCAGAAGTCTGTGCTGGCTGCTCACTTGCCATTTTTATAGGTACAAGAAGAATTGTGAGTGAGTAAAATCACAGCAAATGCTACAGTTGCAAAGGATCTCCATTCCCCTCAGTCCTGCCAGCAGTCAGATAGTCCTGTGCACTTCTGTGCTGCCCCTCCTCTTCACACGTCCTTCCTCTGCTTTTTCCTGGACCCATCTCGTGAGGGAGTGCATGCCTGAATCTTTCAGCTGTTCCAGCTATATTTTTTGACTCTAAAGGGAAAAAAAAGAGTGGGCTCTGCTGTGTTCTGGGTTTGAATTTAAAATATTTTCATCACCATGTAAAATCTGTTATTCTAGCGTAACTAGAGCAGTACGTTACGTGCATGCAGCTGTTCTGCAGCTGTCACTGTTAGCAGCACAGGTACTGCAAAGTATTTGATACACAGCATGCATTTAAAATTGCTATTG
Organism: Antrostomus carolinensis; assembly: GCF_000700745.2. Taxonomy (NCBI): domain Eukaryota; kingdom Metazoa; phylum Chordata; class Aves; order Caprimulgiformes; family Caprimulgidae; genus Antrostomus; species Antrostomus carolinensis. The sequence goes on from NW_010312863.1 coordinate 60,197, forward strand.
GGACTTAATCCTGATGAAGTTCTTCCACTTCACCTCTCTATAACCCTAGGATTTCTTAGCAAGGTCCTAATCATTGTCAATATATATGTAAGGAGTCAGTCTATGTACACCTGGGCACCTTATGGTGGCTACAGTTAGCTGTATGAGTAGATACTGTCATCTCCTCTGGCTCTCAGCTTGAAGATCAACAAAGACAAATCAAAGTCATCATCAGTACAGTGAACAGTAACGAGATGTTCAAATCATAGGAAGTACAGCCTCCTACACACTCGTCAAGTAGGATAACTGTATGATGCATATGGAGTTAATAATAGTGCATGTTATAAGCAAATATCCTGACAAGGTCTGTAAGGCCAGCAGAACGCTTTATCAAATGGAGAGACTGGATGAATGACAAGAAAAAACTGCACCCTGTCCCCAAAATCTTTTCAGATTCATTCTCTTCTCTTGTTGCCAAGTTTGGAAAAATGGCTCTGTGTGTGTGTGTGTGCATGTGCAGATGGGCTCCAGGATGAGATCTCTTTGCTTAAAGTGAATGGAGAATAAGTAATGATAAATCTGGGGATGTTTTTTATTTACCTGAGCATAACAAATCCAAATAAAGTAACATCACAGATCAAGCCTAGCGTGGCAGCAACTCAAGGCAGGTTTGGGAAGCCCAGGATTTGCACTGTGTTTCCCACCAAGCTGCACTGCTCAGTTCACAGTTGTCAGGTACCAACTACCACATCTTGGGAACAGGTATCTCCTGGGTAGACATCAACCGTTACCCTTCTGGCAGGGTGTAAGCAAGAGTAGCAGCAGATTGTCACCACGTCCACCTCCCTGCATCCAGCAGAATAGCAGTTCTCTGGATGTGTGAAGCGAAGACCTGAGACTCCTACATTATTTCTTGTCACTTCTGCATAGGGAGCACTGCTGGCAGTGAGCACAGAGGGGACAACTGCTTCCTTGGCTTCTAAAAGAGAGCAGGATGTGCAACTCGGGGCATATAACCAACAGAGTTTTCAATCTCTCTTGCTGCTTCAGCTGCTCTTAGTCAGGTCTTTCTTTTGTTGCAAGGATTTGGGATGAATTGAAGGAATTGATGTGGGATTTGTTTAGTAAGCAAGGCAAGAAGGTCTTTGGCTACTTTGTGTACCAACAGTAAAAGGTGATTTGTGGTTTCTTGGTTGTTATGAACAGAAAACATTATTAAATAGCAGGATCCTTTGGTTCATGCACAGGTAATAAATACAACCACTTATGAGAAAGATGACACTACATATATTGGTGCTTATGGGATACAGACTTCTGTCCATAAGTAGCTGTTCCAGTGCTATTCAAATGCACATCATGCTGTTGCTGATTTTTCTTCTCTGATTCTGCAGAGCACTGAGTATTCACATTTCTGATCTGGGGATTGTGTGTCCTTTGGCATCTAGTGAACAACATCAGACTAAGTCTAAACAAACAACTTTCCATGAATCCTCAGTGTTTTACCAAAAAAGAACTGTGTGGGAAAACCTGTGTTTAATTTCTTTCTTTTAATCAATGGCCTAGTCTGAATTGCCTCTTCCTGTGTAGCTGTGGACCATTATTTACTCCACAGTAAATCTTTTTCTTTTCCTTTGACAAAACAACAGGTATTGCATTCCTAAGAACAAACTTGATGATGTGGTACATACCCTGCTGCAAGCCAATGGCACTCCAGGGCTGGAAATGCTTGAAAGTAACGTCATGGTAAGTTAACACTGGGAGAGGTATTCATTCCCATCTGAGAACCCGAGGCTAATCAGAAAGCTGGTTGGTTGGGGGGTTTATTTTGTTTTTGTCTTACACTACAAAGGTGCAGAAGCTGTTGTTAAAATCTGTCTGCTTTCTGCCTGCAGTGTTTACCCACATGGCATTTATCTAACAAGGCTCACACGTTAAAATGTTGAAATAAAAATAAAAGTGACAGTGCCATCAATGTCCATTTTTAATACTGTCTGTAATATATTTAACCTCACAAAGGGAGTGGTTTGTAATCAGTTCATCTGCCATGATTGACATATCATGGGTATGAGAAGCCTAATGCTTCAATGGATTTAAAAATATCTTTGGCTCCCTTGATTATTTTATGGATAACAATTTTCCATTTAGTGCATTTAAGTAGAAATTTGGGAGCCCACAACAAAAACAACTCCCTCAGCTGTCCACGTTGCCATCTCCAACAGGAGTGTTGTAGCAAGGTGGATACAACACCAAGTCTGATCTAGATGGAGGACTGAGTGGTCTGCCTTACGTTCTGTAGCAGTAGATAGCATTGTTTTGAGGCTTTGTGTTTGAGATTGTTTGGCAAGTGAATGTTTAAACGGTTGGTTTCAAAAGAGCCACTTCTATAATTCTCACTCCAAACACTCAGCTGCAGCATGTGCAGGAGAGAGAAAGTGAACAGAGCTGGGCTGTTGGCAGAGCACAGCTCTTCTCCCCACGTAGCGTGTGGCAATACCCACCCAGAGATCTAACTGTGAGAGAAAGTTCTGATGTATTTTTTTTTTCTTCCCTTTTTTTTTTTTTTTTTTATTTCTTTTGCTTTTCTGTCTTTCTAGATCTCCCCAGAAATCTTGTGTAAGGAGGGGATCAGGGTGCACCGTACTGTACAGCAGAGCGGGCAGTTTGTTGTCTGTTTTCCTGGATCCTTTGTGTCTAAAGTGTGTTGTGGCTATAGTGTTTCTGAAACAGTACACTTTGCTACCACCCAGTGGACAAGTATGGGTTTTAAAACAGCCAAGGTAAGTTAAGAAAAGGAGTTAAAATGGATTCACGGCCCTGCCGAATCTAAAACGACAGCAAACCAGACATTCCAGGACTGATAGCGTTGTGAGACTAGTACAACTACATCTATTTTTGTGGCATTTTAAATTAAAAAAGGAAAAAAAAAGTTCTGCAAGGCATAAGATGATCCAGCGTTTTCAGAAAAGCAACTGAGGTAATAATTGATAGCTAAAAACTTCTGTGTATTTGAAAAAATTCAGAAGGTTGTTATGCCTGCAGACCACTTTGCAAGGAAGCTTTTCAAAAATCCCATCAGAGCTACTGATAATATATTGTATTACACTTACTAATTTTTTTTAAGTGATGTTTTCTAGAACCATTAGAATCTCAGGTGCAAATATCTGAATAACTGTGCTTCTTAGCTCCTACGATAGGCAGAGTTAGTTAATACTCACAGCTGTATTGCTTGTCTTTCTCTGCCCTTTCATTCAGGAAAAGCTGTTGATCAGGGCAATTTCAATTTTAATCCTCTTGAAAGTGGTCAGGTTCACTGACCAGCCCATCCGATACTAAGCTGTAAATAAACCAGACTTCCCATTCCCTTTTCACATGACCGAGGCAGGTTGTCTGCAGACACAAACTGGTGAATTGCCCAATCATTACGATTTTGGCTGCATTTCTCTGTTCTTGGACAAAGAATGTATGTCACTAATTGTGTTCCCGACCTCCTCAAATACACTATGGGTTACAGATGCTATTTTGGTAGTGTTTTATAGCTAAGCCACTAGTAAATTATCATTTACAGCTTCAGACCAAGTCGTTAGTAGGTAATTAAATGTAATACATCCACAGTTAGGTTTTAGTTCTTTAGGGTTAATGGAATTCTTCCAGCCTGGTTATACAAACTGTATATTAACTTAGTTTGAAATAAAAGGTTATTTTATTACAGATTTATTCTGGGGGAAGGTGGGAATTGTATATGTGTGTAGGTAAGGAATGAGAAACCTGAGCTAACCTTTTCTGTCTGGAGGTACACAATGATATTAACTTCATATACTGTATTTATTGCTCTACCGAACATTTGTTTGATATTGTGAAAATGTCACTCCTGTAAGAGACAGAAATCACTATGCAGCAATTAAAAAGCTCTTCTTGGTGCCTCAAATTCTGAAAAACAGTTTGTTTTGATTAATTTTTAAGAGCTTTGCACTGGGTAAATATAAGCTGATTGAAAATCCAGCAGATTCCAATCTATGATAACCTACCTTGGAAACTGAAGTCACAGCTCTCACAAACTTTACAAGAACCACAGATACGGGTTTATATCCAAATAACTCTGGAAACACCCACTGCATTGTTCTTTTCCTTCTTTTGTTTTTTTTTTCCTTCCTCCTCTTACTTTTTCAAACTCTCCTTGTTTTTAACTCCCTTAAATTTTGGAAATTCTTCCTTGGTTCCTTCACGTTGCCATTTTCAAAGGCTGGCCGGGATTGTGCTTTTCAAAGGTTGTGAGATGTTCCGTGTAACAAGCAAGATTTCCCTTTTGGACTGTTAATGAATTCTCTGACAAACAACTGTACCCTCCTGTCTGTCCGTTCTCGACAGCAATATTGACAGTTCTCAGCTGTTTGATACACTAACTTTGTTTTCATTCTGTGGTACTGTGACCTGAGATTTTTTTTATAGTGTCTCTCTTTATATTACTAAACAATGTTGTTTCATATCTGTATTGAATCTCTCTCAATCTCCTTTAATATATGGAAAAATGAAATTCTGCATCTGAAACTGCATTGATTTCAGTTTATAAGGAATTGGCTTAATGGTTGGAATAAAAGAGTTTGTATAAAGCCTGTGTAAAGGGACAGACAGGTTTCACTTAAACCATACATGGAACCAGACTGCTGGCTTTTAAACAAAACACTTTTAAGAGCTCTCAAAATTTTAAACTAAGGATGAGGAGAAGGTTTACAGGTGTGGTGGAAGAGTTTGTGTTTGGAATGGCAAAGGGCAGAGGCAGTAAAACTCATTTAGGAAACAGGAAAACAGAATATTGGACTAAATTAATGTACTGTGGTCTAGAGGTTTGGAAATAAGAAGGAATGTTTGGTTTTAAAGGAGGGCTTTTGGTGGTCTAGGGCCTACCAGAAACTTGGTAGAAAGAAGAGACTTGGCCAGTACTGTAATACGAGAGGAAGAAGTACATAGGGCAGATGGAGCTAGACATCCAGTTGGAGCAGCACTGCTGCACACAGAAGAGACCCGATGGTCACATAAGCCAGGTGTAACTGTCACCTGTGACAGAATCCCTGTGCACTGATCTTCCCATCCTAAATAGGAAAAGCTGGGTATTAGGCTCCTGACTGTCCAGCTGAGATGTTGCCATGGGCTTTATATGTATCCCCCCCAAGTTTTAGTCTGGGTGAGGAACGTGCCTTTAAAACACCACACAGTTACCATTCCTTGGCTCCTGTCACAGGGCTCTCTTAGCCTGAGCAGACTGGGTTGCTTTCAGATGAAACCAAATGGGAAGAGGGTCTCCAGAAATAACACTGGTGGTGGCCACAGGACCAGGCTAGACTGCTCTGAAGTAAACCTCCCGTGGGTGCTTGGGTCCTCAGCATCAGCTGTATCACTGCACACCCACTCCTGCTTCACCGCACGGGATGGTGTGTAGACGTAGCCCGTGTTCCGCCGAAGGAGACGAGAACGGCTGCGAGGACAGGACATAGGATGATAATAGGACAAGGTGGTCTCCTCCCCCTAGCTAGGATTGTGGTTATGTTGGTGTTTCATGCCAGAACTGAAGTATCTTCAAGGGGCAGCTAGTCAGGAAATCCACACACGAAGAAACTCTTGTCTGGCTTCTCAGCAGTGGTGGAGCCCCGTTCCAAACGTCACTATCACGTGGCTGCGCTGTGATGGTGACCTGGGATTAAGAACCTTGAAAGAGCAGTAAACCACAAAATATCCACTGTTGTGGTGTTTCGTTTCAAAAGACAGGCTCACATAATGCCAAGGAGGCTTGTTAAACTGGGAATGCAGAAAGAAGGGTGAAGCGTTTGCCTGCAGCATAGAAATTGTTTAAAGATGCCGTGTTTGTTAGAGGCTCACAACACATGCACATCGCCTAGCAAAAAAAACCCAACAACATTCAAAAGGCAAAGCCCCACTAACCTTGGCGTGGCTAAACACCGGGAGAAGGGAGTCTGCTTGAAATGAGACCAAAAAAATCCCTTTTGTGTCCCAAAGATGAAACTGCAGATAAAAGAGCCACTCTAGCAAGATGCGTGTAAATGCACCCAAATGCAGACCAGAAAGAGATTTCAAAGGACAACTTGCTAAAGGCCAAGAGAAAAAATAAACGTAGAGAAGAATGAGACCGAGGCAATCAACATGGCTTTTGCAATGAGGTCATGGTCCCCAGGCCTTGAAACTTTTGGAAGGATATATGGCCAAAGAGATCCAGTTGACAGAGTCTGTGAGCATTTCTGGAAGGTTCCTCAGAAAAGGCTCTTAAAGAAATTAACCTGCCATGGGTTGAGGGGGAAAGTCCACGCACCAAAAAAATAACTGATTGAAAGAGAAGCAGAGGATGGGAACAAATGGTCAGTTTTCATCAAGGAGGGAGGTCTCTTCCCACGTTCCTCGGGCATTTGTACTAAGACCTGTACAGTTCAGTCTATCCATAAACAGACTAGAAAGGAAGTGAATAGTAAAACTAATCCTTTATACTGAGAATATTCGTGGTAATGGCAGCAAAAATTAAAGCGATGGGGAGTTACAGAAAGATTCCATGATACTGAGTCATCTGAGTGAGAAAATAGGTTGATAAATTTTAAATGACTCAGGAGTGAAAAATAATCCTAAATTGACAGCCACAGCAATGTTTTCTGGTGAGCTCTTGCTACTGAGGAAAGAGGTCGTTGGATTCCTATGGAGCTGCCAGCCTCCGGAGAGGTTTAAAAAAACCCCATCTTGAATGTTAGGAATTGTGAGGAGAGAAGAGAGGACAAAGCAGAAACATCGCCGTGGCACTTGGTGTGGCCATGGCTTGAATACTTGAGCAATTCCAAGTCCCTAATTGCAAAAGGAATATAGAGGAACTAGAAAAAGCACAGCAGAGATTGATGATTAAAGGTAGGAATTAGCCTCTGCATTAAGAAGACTACTCAGCCTGGAAAATTAATGCCTGAGAGACATAGACAAGAGTAAGATGGGATCACAAGTGGCAGGGTGATGATAATTATAATATGAATGTTCACTGTCTCTCATAACACTGCGAAACGTGTCATTAAAAGAAATGCTTAGGCACTAGGTCAAAAGCAAACAAAAGTCTGGTTTAAAATACTTATCCATGTATTTCAGTACCGTATGAAAGAGAAAACAGTTCATGGATTCAGAAATCCAGATACATGCACAGATCCAGTGCCTTGGGCTAAACGCAGCACAGACCCGGCAGGGGCTCGGGAGGTCCCAGAGCTGCCAGAAGCAGGAGCCCACCACGTCCCTCGCTCTTCCTCTATTTACCCGCTGTGGCCTCCCACCCTGGCTGCCCATGCGGGCTTTTCACCTGCCCTGGAGGGGCTGTTCTCACCCAGCCTCGGACAAAACACAAAGCAAATCTGATGTGCAACAAAACTCCTCGTACCACTCCTAGAAGTGCAGCTGTTCTGACCCCAGGCGGGCTCTAGCATCCTCTTCTGAAGAACAGTTTTCTTACCCGTGACCCTCTTTCGAACACTTTTTGGTCAGCAAGGGTTACTAATCCATTTCAAGATATATGTATATATTAGTTATCACTTCAATACATGCAATTCATGCTATTAAAAGTGATGAATTTTATGATACATTGGTTCTGATAAAAGAAATACCAAAAACATATAATTAGGGTTACAAAACAGGGTGGGGAAAAAAAAAAAAGGTGGTTAAAAATGAACCTTCATTTTTGTGCCAAGTAGGTGTTTGGTGGGCTTAACTCGTAAGCAACATTGCACCTTCACATTACCCTCCGGTGTCGGCATCAGTTGAAAACTCTCTGACTAAAACAAAACATATCTCTTCAGAGACACTGGGAAAACTCTAGACTTTTCCCAACTGCACAGTAAATCGAGGAATTTGCCTACATAAGAATTATCAAAAGGGTTTAAGCAACCAAAATCAGTCAGTTTGCATTGACCGGAATGCAAGGACAGAGAGGAACTGGTAACAGGCCAAACTGAGCACAACTGAGACCCCCTCTTCTGCCCGTTGTCTCTTTTCCCTGACATCTGCCTGTTTTGCTAGTTGTGGTCTTTTTGACCTCTTAAAAGATGCAGAATAGCAGCAGTCCTGGGCTCCAAGCAGGTCGGGAGACTGGATCTTCCTGGATGGGTGCGTGTGCCAATAGTGTGTTAGGGAGCTGAAGCGATTGGGTCACTCCTCTTGACCCCCACAGGAAAAATGAATGTTTAGGGAGAGAATTTTGAGTGTTTATTGATTCCTCCACTTCCATGAACTGCATCCTAATCTATGCCTGGGCAGCCTTCTTTTTCTTTTTCTCATTTTTTTGACATCTCTCCTGTCCTTCTCTTTTTCCACTGATGAAGTTTAATTTACTTTTTTGAAACCAGGGTATACCTGAAATGTGGTGACATTGGAGGATTTGCTTTTTGCTTCAGTCTCTTTGTATATACAGACTTTGCCTGTCTTTTCTCTGCCTTAAATTTCACAGTAAAGCATATTAAGAAAAGTTAATGTACAGAGTGATTCCTTAGCACATGTGGCATCACACATTGCAGATACTTTTTTGCTCTCTAGTGGTGGAGAACAAAATGTTCCCTAGAACAGGCACTAGGTATTTATTCTCTAAGGAAGCAGTTGATTGTGACTGGTAGTGTGCGCTGGATTAGGTTTTCAAGTTTTGTTTTTTTTCTATGGCATTGGTTCACCTAAAGCATGTGCAGAAAATCTTATTTATAAAATAAGATTTTTATCTTATTTTATAAATAAATAAATTTTATCTTTATCTTCCTTTCAATAGGAAGACCTAATTCAGCAAAGCACTTGGGCACCTGGCTTTCCACTGAAAGAACTGATTTAAAATCAGCATTTATTTCCGTGTGAAGTTAAGTGCTGGATGGAAGTTAGGAACATAAATACTTTAATTTGGACTAAGGAAAGCTCTTACTTTTGGTTGGTGTAAAAGGCTACTTTTTGCTAAATGGAATTAATTTTTCATAACTTTTTATTTTCAAATTTGCTTAAGAACTAATTTGGCAATTTCCTGTCCCAGGAAATGAAGAGACGACGTATAGCCAAACCATTTTCAATGGAAAAGTTGCTTTATCAGATTGCAACAGCAGAAGCAAAAAAGGAAAACGGACCGACTCTGAGTACAATATCGTCACTTCTTGGAGAGCTCAGGTAACGAATTGGGGGCCTGTTGTACCTGTTTTGTTTTCATTGACAGACTCCAGAGGTGGATGTCGTAAGTAACCGTTTCAGACGCGTCTTTCACCCACTTAACCAAGCAAAAGCCCAGCAAACGTACTTGAAGACAGCCACATGTGGAAGAAGCAGTTTCCTTGGCTGTATCCGCTGTGAGAGTGCCCATGGTTAGGATGTCTTACTCTTTAAGAATTCCCTACTTTGGGCACCATCAAAGACTTAAAACGACAGTTTGCTTTGGGTTTTTCTTTTGTTGATTCTTGGTGCTGAGAGTCAAGACTTCCTGATGCGTTTAGGTGAGCTACATGGTGCCAAGTGGTTAAATACCTGTCTTCAGTTCTTCAGCTTCTTGGCATCAGTAGCCACAGTCAGTCCGTGCCTGGAATGGGTTTTGCACCAGGAACCCTTGTCTTCAGCATCAAGATTGTTATACTACAGTTGTAGAAAGTACTTTGAATACAGAAAGTTGTCTTGATTTAAACCACTCAATAAGTGAACAGTTTATGCAAGGCTGCTGATGCATCTTGCATTAGAATTTTAATTTTAAAGAAAAAAAATCTTCACAGTCCTTTTTCTCTCCAGTGTTAAGGAAGCATGTTTAGGGTTTCTCTTAAGATAGGTAAAAAAAAAAAAAAGAGAAAATAAAATGTTGCCTGGCTTCCTGTGTAATGATCTTCTCTTTTGTTCCCTACCATGTAGTTGCTACCTATCTTTCAACTTTGTGACAACTGGTACTCGAGATGTCAAGAAAGTTTTGATGAATGGAATCTACAAACTGTATTTAACTAACTAGCATGTTCATTTGGAAAATTTCCAGTGAGACATTGAAGGGGAAAACAACCCATGTGTTGTTTTTAGTGTTCAGAAAGAAATGCAAAGAGGTGTGCTGACTGCTTTACCTGCACCTGGTTCCCCTGTGGGAATAATCACTTCCAAGTGCACTTTTTTTTTTTTTTTTTTCCTTGAAGAGGAAAAGTCTGCAACAGAAATGTTGGTGCTGTTAGACCATCACATCGACCTCTATCAGAGTGGTTCTCAAACTTGTTCTTATGCTTAGGTTGGAATTCTTTGGAGGATATCGGTCCTTCCTGTGGCTGCTTATGTAAAACAAAATCCCAAACAACAAAACCTGAAAAAAAAGCCAACCTGGAAAGTGGAATATTGTACCATATTATTTTTTCCTTTGTTTTGTTTTGCTTGTTTGTTTTGGGTGTTTTGCTGCCTCCTCTTCTGATCTGCCTTGGTTGCTCAGTTTGCCCATGCCGTTTGCTTAGCTTGGCTCTCCACCCGTCTTCAGCTGTGTTGGGTGGTGAGCTGTTGTATCCTCCCCTTCCATCTGCTCAGCTCATTCCACACTTGCTGTCTTCCACTCAGCTCCAACCCAAATTGCTCTCCTCATGCTGTGTAGTTCAGCATAGGAACTATTGTCCACCTTGCTGATGCTGTATGTGAAGGGCAGCCAGAGGGCTTAGTCTTTACTCTTAATAGACATCTCCTCCCTTTTTCCCCCGAGTGTACAGCAAGATCTTCGTATTTTGGCACTATCACTTGCCCTGCTCCCCCTTTCCTGCCTTGAAGCACATCACAGCAGGTCCTTGGTCCATCTCTGCCTCCTGATGAAGGTGGCTATGTTACTCCTGACAGCAGCGGCTTCTCACCTCAAGGTGGCTTTTGGCAACTTCAGGAATGACAGTCACGTTAGCCACATCTCCCGACTCTCCACATGACCCCGAGCAACCATCGACTTCCAGGAAGTACTCGGCAGTCCCCAGTTCTCTGTGGAGCAGTTTGAGAACCACTGGCTTGATACAGTGGTCACTGTTAAAATCCGGAGATAGCTTTTGCACATAGGCAGCGTTCCCGTGGTGCTGGCTGCCTCTCCCCATGCACAGGGAATGGCACCAACCTCCAGCAGCACTCAGGGGCTTTGCTGTGTGGAGCTCAGGTGTCAGTGTTGACGGTGGTAAAAGGGTGATGGCTGATACATGGCTTTGTGGCGGTATGAGGTGATGCCAGTGTCTAATTGCAGCCAATGTTCACAGGGACACGGAGCTGAGGCAGCGGCGACAGCTTTACGAGGCAGGTCTCCATTCTTCAGCGCGCTACGGCAGCCACGACAGCAGCAGCACGGGGATGGATGGAAAGAAAAAGCCTCGAAAGTGGTTGCAGTTAGAAACGTCGGAGAGGAGATGTCAGATTTGTCAGCACCTGTGCTATCTTTCCATGGTGAGTAACATCCTTTGCTGTCGCTGGGGTCCTGTCCCCACCGTGTTCTCATGTACTGCCACCGACTCCAGACATTGGAGAGGCAGCGCGTGACTCCAG
>NW_010312863.1:71721-130217 GCF_000700745.2 Antrostomus carolinensis
TTGGGTTGGTTTGTGTCAGGACATTTGTCGCCTTGGGCAGCGGTGACAGAAGTCAACTGTTAGTGCCAGTTAGCTTCCCTCTCCCTGTGAGGAAGGGACAAACCAGTCACACAGCCGCTCTCAGCGCCCACAAGCATGTCGGCATTGCAGTAGGAGGGGCGGCACAGATACCTGGAGGTTGCCAGTAGTAGTAACTCATGGCAGAACGGTTCTCAGGAGGAGCTGGCGACTCAAATACATGCCCCGAGCCCCAGATGCAGCTACAGCCCGTGCAGCCACAGTTTCCCTGCAGCCCAAACTGCAGGATACATGTATCCAGTCTCTCAAGCTGAGATGCCATTTGCCAACCTCTCTGTTCAAAAATAGAAGCCATGCCCGTAAACTTTCTCTCTTTTTAAAAGTAATTGCCTACTGGCCTTTGAGGGTGAGCTCATTACTGTGCTGACACTTTCAGGTTTTTAGCTGTATGCAGAACACCTAGAAATACAGCAGTTTTATTAAAAATACAAAAGCCAACCCTAACCTGATGTACCACTTAATTCCAAGATCAGATATTAAAATAAACATAATACAGTGCATGAGAGTTCATATTCAGTCCTTTTTTCTGTCATCTTTTGGGGTTTTTTTTTGGTTATAGATTCATAGAATGGTTTGGGTTGGAAGGGACCTTAAAGATCATCCAGTTCCAACCCCCCTGCCAGCAGCAGGGACACCTTCCACTAGACCAGGTTGCTCAAAGCCTCATCCAGCCTGGCCTTCAACACTTCCAGGGAGGGGGCATCCACAACTTCCTTGGGCAACCTGTTCCAGTGTCTCACCACCCTCACAGTGAAGAACTTCTTCCTAATATCTAATCTAAACCTCCCCTCTTCCAGTTTAAAGCCATTACCCCTTGTCCTGTCACTCCCTGCCCTTGTCCAAAGTCCCTCCCCAGCCTTCCTGGAGCCCCTTCAGGTACTGCAGTAAAATATATGTATTATAAATGTTAGGTTGTTGATGGAAATACACGTTAAATGATGAGATGTAGCCATTTCCCTCCCTAGGATAGAATATGCTGAGTTTATATTTGTCTTTAGAGCACTGAGCAGCCAAGACATGAAAATAGTTTGAAGTAACTTTAAAATGAGTTTATTTCCAAAACACCTAACCAACCAAAACCTCTTAATTCTGGTCCATTTGTTCTGGAGTCAGTGTAATTGAGGAAAGGATTTTTTCCTTGTCATTCTTAACAGTAATAAGGGACAAAAAGTCAACTTGGTTGTGAAATTCCAAGCTGCCTGTGTAGGCTTGGCAGGCAGCCAGCTGAGCAACTGTGACCTCTGCTGAATGAGACAGTAGCTGAGGAACCCTGTGGCTAAGCTGCTGATTTCATCCTTATTCAAGACAGCATTTAAAGTAATGGGAAACAGCTGCTTTCGGGAAATCTTTAGGCTACTTATTAGATACCAGTAAAGCCTGTATCATTATTGGGATTTGGCCTTCATTACTAGTGGTGGGTTTTTTTAAAAAAATTGTATGTATTTGCCAACATTAGCACTCAAAAAGGGACATGTACTTTCTTCTTCTTACACATTCTGCATCATTTCACAACGTGTAATGCTTCTTGTTTAATGTTTCCTTCCACTAACTTGTAGTAAAATACAGGTTTAATAATTCAAACATGGGAAATGGGAAATACTGTGTGTGTAACAGAGCTACAACCTGGAGCTTACTGCACTTCTCTCCTTGCTGCCCCTGCGTTCTTACAGGTTGTACAGGAGAATGAAAACGTTGTCTTCTGCTTGGAGTGTGCCCTGCGGCATGTGGAAAAACAGAAGTCTTGTCGGGGACTGAAAATGATGTACCGTTACGATGAGGTCTGTACGACACAGCTCTGGGATGCTGGGAGTTTGGTACCCGATGCTTGAGACTAGACTTAGCTTTGCCTTTGTCCTGCCAGGCCCCCAGGAGACTGCGCTTTGCTGTTTGGTGGTTTGTTTTGGGGTTTGGTTTTTTGTGTGTGTGTGGGAAGAAAGCACTTTATTATAAGCTAAGTAAAAGAAATAGAGAGAAACATGATTACAAAGACAAAAACCTGAAGCTTGAAATACGTGTTACAGAACAGAGCAGCCACTTTATGCTCTGGGATGCTGTAGAACGTGAGGCTGCGCTCTGATGGGTTCATTTATGATAACTTCTGTGCTTATGGATAAGTTCTCCCTGCTGGTAACTGAAAGCTCAGACTGATTTATTCCAGTCCTGCCTGAACCTTCTTTAAGGCAAACTTGCAGAATACTTGTAGGTGAGAGGTCCAGTAGTGGCTTCAAGCAGATGTGCTGATGATTAATCACAGAACTCCAGCTGGTGATTTAGGACTGTGCCTGGGTTCTGGGCTAACGATTCACTAATCAAGTGAGGTCTCGTCACCTGCCCAGGGAGCCCTGTCTCTGGACAGTGTGTGAGGGATGGGTGGGGAGCAGAGAGTGGGGGAGTGTTCTCCCGTTAGCCTGAGCTGTGGGTAGTGAAGCAGGGGGAGAAAGGACAAAGCAGCTCTGGGAGATCAGCGCAGGTACAAGCAGCTCTTTGTGACGGGCTTCTCAGCCGTTTCTGATGTGTGTGTGTGTAGAATTATGGGGGGAAAAAAACCTAAAAGGTCAAAGTAAGTCTGGGGGCCGGTGGTGGTGCCCTTGCAGCTTTGTGCATTTTCAGTTGCAGATGCTGTTCTGGTATCTGGTACTGTAGACAGAAAAAAATACAAGCTAAGAAGCCCAGACAACAGTGAAACTGCCTTTGTAATGCAATAAACACTAAAGAGTTTCAGGAAGTTATTCCATAATTTTAATGTATTTCTCTTAATCTTGTAAGATTATTCAGTCTCTTAGATCCTGTGTTTTCACAATCTGTTAATTCTATTGAGGTTTTCAAAGCCTCTCTTCCCTGCAGAATCACTTACAGTAATTATTTTTACTAGGTTTTATAATTATAAAGTAGATATTTTAGGCTGTGTTGGGAAAGGCAAGAAAAACCTCTCCTTCAGTGCTGGATGATGATGATGATGATGATTATTTTCAAATGTAAAAACCCATCACAAAGTTCCTACATTTCTGAAAGATACTAAGTGCATGCCCAGTTATTATTACAGAATCTTTTTTGAGGGCTGTGAATGGGGAGAGAGAGAGAACCTGCATATCAAATACCACTTGTTAAATCTAGTTAACTGTTAGGTTAAGACTTAATTAAGAGGCTGTTTCAAAAATAACTTCTCAACATTCTTACTAGGATGGAACAGCCAGTTCAGAAAAAACACCTCAAACTTCCTCACGTCCCTGAACATAACGGAGTTAGGAGTGGCATTGTAGCCAGGACACTGTGAGGTGCAGCTTGAGGACTCTCGTCTCTCGCTCCTCGTGCTGCCGTGGACCTGTAGCCCTTGTTGGCAGCAAGCCAGCTTTGTGCGTGGGCTCGGGGCACCGGGACACCCAGAGATCTTCTTAACAAGCATTACATGAGAAAGTAGCATCCTGTAACCAGTGACAACAACGTCACAAGGAAAAAGTGGAATCTTTTTCTTAAATTGTTAAAGAAATATTTAGTAAATTTTAAGCAATATTACTGTAGATTTAAAATGATGGCATTTATACCTTTGTTCAGCAGTAGGTTTTAAATCATACCTGAAGAACATTTCTGACTCTGCAGCCTGGTTTCTTTATTCTTGCTTAGTGGCCAGAGCTCAGACATTTCCAGATCTGCTGATCACAGAATCACAGAATGTCAGGGATTGGAAAAGACCTTGAAAGATCATCCAGTCCAACCCCCCTGCCAGAGCAGGAACCTAAATGAGATCACACAGGAAGGCGTCCAGGTGGGTTTTGAATGTCCCTAGAGAAGGAGACTCCACAACCTCTCTGTCTTTTAAGTTTGGAGGGGGGGAAACTTCAGCAAGAGCAGTATTTGGACTACTACATGGTACAGTTCACCAAACTCCAGGTTATGAATCACTTGTACATGAGCCAAGCTTCTGCAGAGTTTGCAAATATAGAGATTTTTGATTTTTTTTTTCCCTCCCTCCCTCAGTTAGGTGCTTTCAGTCAAAAAGGCAGCACTACCTCTCTGTCCATCAGAAGCGACTGGAGAATGAGCAGATGCTAATTTGTGTTTTCTTTTTCCGACTTCCTGAACAGGAACAAATAATCAGTCTAGTCAATCAAATCTGTGGAAAAGTATCTGGTAAAAATGGCAGCATCGAGAACTGTATCAGCAAGCCTACACCAAAAAGAGGACCTCGTAAGAGAGCGACAGTTGACGTGCCATCATCTAGGCTTTCATCCTCCAGTTCGTCCAAAAGTGCTTCAAGTTAATCCTGAAGATGCCAACACTCTCATTTTGTCAATTTATATATATTTTTTGTAATTATTATACCATAGTTTGGAGTACTTGCTGTAGAATACAAGCTGTCTTTGCACTAGCTCTAAAGAAGATTTTCTTCTGGTTTTAGAGAACTAATTTTGTTTTAGCATTAAACTGTTGAAATTTTTTTTTTTTTGTACTTAGAATAGATAGATATAGCAGTCTGATTTTTTTAAACTGCCGTATGTTCACTGTTTTAAAACCGGCAAGGGGCTGATAAAATATTAATTTGTATTGTCCCTATGGCTGAAAAAAGAAAAAAGCCTTTTTGGTAACTGTGAAAAAAAAAAAAAAAAAAAAAAAAAAAAGGCTTTTAGCCCATTTTTTGAATAGGTTAAAGTTTGATGTGTTTTCTAATTTGTTCTCCAGTCACGTGAGCAGATTTTCTCTAGAGAGAAAAGGGATAGGAGACAAAAACTTGAAAGAAATTGCTTTACTTTGGCTGACTTTTATTCTGTCACGGCAAAATGAGTTTTGTAATTTTTTAAATTGGAGAATACACACTTTCTTTGGGAGGTTCTGGCAGCTGGAGATGGACTTTGTTTCCTAACTGTAGGCAAAAAGGAGGAGATTTGGAGTATGTTCTCTTTTACCAGCACATCACTATGCATCTGTTTTGAGGGGGAAAAATAAAAATTAAAAAAGAAAAAAAAAAAAAAAAGAAAAAAAAAAGGAGGAAAAAAGACTGCCTGCCTTGAGGAGTCATGTGAGGGAAAACTGTGCCTGATTTCATTAGGAAATCCATTCTGTTATTTTTTGGTGCTGTTGGCTACTTTATCAAAAACCCTTCAATAGCATCCTTTAAAAAGAAAAAAAAAGAAAAAAAAAGAAAAAAAAAAAAGAAAAAAGTGATCGAAGCCATAAGTGCTTCTTTGTCATAGACGTGCAATCTTTTTAACATTCCATTTCCATTCCACTGCTGTTTTTCACACCTTTACACAGTTGAGCATTAATTTTTTTGTTTTGAATTTGTTTCATTATATGATCACATTTAGAGCCACTAGCAGGTCTGTGTATTTCTTTTGAATGTGAAAATGCATTTGCTTTCATCTTGTCTATTTTTTTTTTTCTCTTCATATTGTAACAAAAAAAAAAAAAAATCACACCTTTTGTACATATGCCTGTAAATTTTTTTAAATACTTGAGCCTTTTCTTGGGGTGGGGGGAGGGATGGCAAAGAGACAAGATGAAGAAAAGCCTTACGTTTCACTTTCTTCATCGGTTGGATTGGATGCTTACAGGGTTTTTCTTGTAACATTTATAAGTGCTGCTTACATCACTGAACAACAACAAAAAATAATAATGGAGTAGCTGTTGCCCTTTTCTGGTTGTGTGTACAGTATGTGTGGAATAAAAAAAGGGAAAATGTTTTCACAAACTGTTTTGTTTCGTAATTGAATTCAACAATACCGTAGCTACCCATATTGCACTGAGCTTGCCAGTGGTGACTGTCAGGAAAGTCCTATAATACAATTTGTTGGTTGTTGTTGCAGAAGACTGAACTGTTTTGGAATATTTAACAATAACATAAACAGAGTCAAGTGTTTTCAAATGTGGTTGTCTGGTTTTTATGGCCTTGCTGTGTACTTTTTCCCTCTTGACAGTAAACTTCTGACTATGGCTTACAGTTTGACATTTAATTTATTAGCACTGCTCTGCTCTCTTTCCTTGTAAGGAAAGACTTCATGTTGTTTATTGCCAGTTTTTTGTTTACTTTCCAGGTTTGTACTACGAGGTTTAATAAAAAAAAACAAAACTTTTTTGGACACTTTGTCTGTCTTCTGGAAAATGAGTGAGTAAAGTAAGCTCCTTCAAGAACAATTTATTTCAACAGCTGCCTTGATAAATAGTAAATATCTAATTGTAGGTAGGGAGCTTCTAGCTTTCATTTCCCAGAAGAGGGGTCAGGAAACACTTTGTCAGGTTAACAGGAAAAAAAAAAAAGGAGTGAATCCTTAAGGAAAGTGGCCACTTCCCAGCTGGTGAGCAGCAGGAGATGCCCCATTCCCAACCAGCAGGTCTCTGGAAGGCCTCTACATCCCAGCTCGTCCTTTTACTTACACTGTTTGTGATTACATTCCTTCCCTCTGTGCGTGATGAGCAGGAGCCAGGAGCCTTCTCAAAGGAGAGCAGATCCCTGCAAACAGAGTGTGAGACTTGACAAGAAACAGGTGTTAAACATGTTCAGACCTCAAGTTTAGAGAGAGGAAAAAAAAAATGACCGCAGGAAAAAATGGCAGTGAGATGATGATGACTACAGGTCCTAAGGTTTATAAACTGTACGCACTTAATTTAAATTCATTCAGGTTTATGTCCCTTAAATTATTGGCTTGCATCAGTGTAGTCAAACAGATGTTACCATGGAAAACTAAATTACACTGGTGCTCAGTATAAATAACCACTTTTTTCCCTGATTGCTGAATTAGTCTCCTCTGTTCACTGTCACAGATAAAATACTTGGGTAATCAAGTAAAAGACATGGTTGGGATAGAAATACTTTATTTTATCTCAAAAGAGGAGTAAGTTTATACAATGCTAAGATATTTGCTCCGTGAGGAGCGTAACATTTCAATGTGCATCTCTCCTCCTTTTCAGTTTGTTTGTTTTTGTTTTGTTTTGTTTTTTTTTTTTCCTTAATACCTATGATAACTATGTTGGTCCTGAATAAGAAATGTGAGAGAGTAGACACTGCTGCATTAGTAAGAAATGTGAGAGAGTAGACACTGCTGCATTAGTAGACAAAGGCAGTGGGCAGACAGTAGGTAGTAAAGAGTAGAAAATAACTTTTCATTTTGGTGTGGATCCTAAACTTTCAGTTGCAGCAGCTGAAAACATGCAAGGAACAACTTGGGTTCAGTATTACACAATCAAGTCTTAAGTATTTCCAATCAGCCATTTAAAGGTTAGTGGTCAAAGTAACTTGTATCTTTCCCCTTCAATTCTCTTATACATAGTATATACAACAGTTTTACGGCTCCCCTGAGCCCCAAGAGTACTGTTAAAGTGTGTGTGCTTTAGGCTTTTTTTTTTTTTTTTTTTTTTTTTTAAACCCAACCTCCATGTAACTGGCAATTTTGTAAAAAGGCTGTATTACTAGAGTAAAAAGATCTGGCTGTTATGCTGGGTTAGCAAATTGTTACACAGGCAAGCTCTTCATTCACTTGTTCATTCATTCAGAAGTCATTCTTAAAGGATATGGTTTTAAGATTCAAATAGTTTGAGAGTCACTTTCATCACTAACATCTGAAGCACCCTTTCTTTCAGCTACAGCAGCAAGAGCAGTGTCCACTTGAACTTCCTCTTCATCAGACTGAACAACTGGAGACTCTCCTTCACTTGCATCTTGGCTGGCAGAGTCGGTACAGGTGGATGACAGTGAAGACAGCTTCTGTCGTAATTCGGACTGGCTGGGAACCTGAAGACTGATCTCATTCACGTAGGTGCTGGAGTCGGGCCCTGATAGTTAGGAAAACAACAACAATCAAGCTGTGGCTCAGCAACTGACTTGAGAAGTCAGTACATCATTAACTGAGCTCAGCGTTGGTTAATGAGTTGCATTCAGGCTGGTTTGTTTCTTTTGCAAGATACCATAAAAACCCCTCCCAAAAGACAAAGCTGAAGTTGATCTCAAATATAAGCCCCAGACTGGCTTTGATCTGTTTCTGATGGCTCTTGCCTGTTCTAGTATTGCTAATGCTTGAGATCAAGTAAGGTAAGATGGCAGGAGTATTAACTCCCTGACTGTTAACGAGACATAGCTGATGTCCAGGCTGCCTGTTAGTCAAGACCACTTTAATCCTCCTAATTGACTTTGGCAAAGTCCATTCAGATTTCAGCATATGCTGAGAATCATCACTAATAGGCAAATCATAGAATCATAGACTCATGGAATGGTTTGGGTTGGAAGGGACCTCAAAGCTCATCCAGTTCCAACCCCCCTGCCATCAGCAGGGACACCTTCCACTAGACCAGGTTGCTCAAAGCCTCATCCAGCCTGGCCTTCAACACTTCCAGGGAGGAGCACCCACAGCTTCTCTGGGCAACCTGGGCCAGTGTCTCACCACCCTCACAGCAAAGAATTTCTTCCTAATATCTAATCTAAACCTCCCCTCTTCCAGTTTAAAGCCATTTCCCCCTTGTTCTATCATTAACTGTCCTTATAAAAAGTCCCTCCCCAGCTTTCTTGTAGGGGAAAATCCTCCAGATAAACTCTGTCCAACAGAATGACATAAATAAACCTGAGTGAAATTAAAAAAATAATAACTGGGAGATAGATTTGCAATAATTGAAATCTCCAGTTTTGACTAAAAACCAAGATGCAGAAGCAAAACAAATTCCTGCCCACAGGAAAGCATTCCCCTGGCAAAGCTGTATCATAGCTCAGCTGCACAGGAACAGGATTTTAAGACTAGGCTTCCTCCACATCCTATGTAAAAAGTTGAGTGTAATGGTGTTTGCTTGCAGTCTGAGAGTCTCAACAGCAAAATTATCTTAGATCCTCTTCTCTGGACACTTCCTGGCAGTAAATAAGGAAAAATGGGGAAACATCTAAACACTCTATGTGATCTGCCAAATGAAGCCCTTTTTTCCTTCTCTACTACACCAAATGAGTGTTTCTCCATAGTCAGGGCACCCAGCTTCAGCACTGAGTAAACACTGAGAAAATAGTCTTAAAAAGCGTGTGGGATTTTATAAAAAAAAAAATTAAAAAAAATTTCCAGAGGGTCAGATGGAGATGAGCTGATCACTGCACCTTACCTCTGCTAAGGCTGTTTGCAGAGCAGTTCACACTACATTGACTGCTCCCCATCACCTCACCAAGTACCAAGTTAAATTTTAACAAGAAAAGAGTCATCACAGCACCTGGAGGTAACAGAGACTGGTTGTGTACTACACAGTGTTGCTCAGGCAAACTTCTTGCCCTAACTAGCTGCAATCTTAAATTCTGGACCTAAACTTGGACAGCAAGTAGCCCTGTATGTGACATGGTTTAGGCTCTCTGGGATCAGGAACTCCAGGGGGAAACATGCCCTCAGCAGGTCTCCAGTTTAAACACAAGTTGATAAACGTCTGGTACAACGTTCCCAACTCTTGACAGCCAACCAGCCTGCCTGGACTGAAAACACACTGTCACCCCAACGGACTGTGCCAGCCCAGGATGTCTAGCAGGTCTACTGAGTTGCTTTGTCAGGTAGTACCTGGATTTCTGCTGAGCACAAGTGACACCAGGAAGATGTTTTTAAAGACACCTGTCTTTTTGTTGTGCACACCAGCATGCATTAGATTAATTCACATAATGCACCCAGAGGAGGAGTTGCCTGGAGTGGCAGAGGTGAGTAAATTTCTCAGTTCAACTTACTATAACGAAATGTTGCAAAACCGATGCCCATAAGCTGGCAACATTTTAAAGCAAGATAAACTTGAAAACGTTGTAATGTCTTGAGGTGATTTTCATTTTTACCAGGTACTAAAATAACTTACCTGTATTCTGTGGTGTTCTGTAAAATTAAGAAACAAATCTTGGCCCTGACTAACCCAGTTCTCCACTGAGAGCAACAGGAAGAGTTACCTTTAAGCCATCTCGTTTTTCTGAGAAAGAAGACTATTGTATATTGGTCTTGATACAAGCTAGGGTACAAGGCCCTTAAAGCAAGCACAGAAATCCCTTCTAATTCAGAGAGAAATGAACCCTCTGAACCACAACAGTAAGAGCCACAAGACTGTTTACACCGTAGTAATACTAATTAGTAGTTAGTAGAGGAGTAAGTCCTGTTGCAAGCCTGTCCATTAAGGTTACAGTACTAGAACATAACAGCACTGGTATGTTATATTATAGCATATGTACATATAAATAAATACACATCTATACATACTGTAATACTTGCATTGCAGCACAAATTAATTAATATAGTTCTTTCAAAGGCTATTAAGTTTTACATCTATTTAGGAAAAAAACGACCACACCTAGTAGTTTCTACACTTCCTTAGATAATCCAGCTACACTGTTTGTTGTTAAGACGCGAAGCTTCTTGGCCCAACATCTGCCAAAGCCCCAGCAAGAGGAAAACAGTCCTAGACGCTGCAGTTATTTGCACTCTCAAACAGTGACCAACTTTAACAAGGCCTGAGTTGGATGCCTATCCAAAACCAGCCATCTGAATTTAATTTTTGCAATAAAACACAAAAACTTTCAATATTCAAGTGTGCCTTGACTGTTTTCCACAAGCTTTTCATGCTCACAGCAGGTAATAATCACCTTTATATAGGGAGGAAGAAAATTACTCCAGCATATTATTAACATTTTTCTTTACATATCCCAAAATATAGGATAGGATTTAAAGTATACTGTTTCTTCACTGTAAGTACTTTTATTTGAACCTGTTATTTTCAAAAGAAATCCAATTATATTTAAAGGAGCTTCACCATCTCCCCCAAGAAAACTTACTTTAACTCTTTTGGGGAAAGGCATTTAGTACGTAAATAGGCATAAAGTAAGTTTTTAGTTAAGAAAGCACACTTTCTTGGTGGGTAAAGTATCCAGTACTACTAATTCCTTGCTTTAAGCAGATCCCTCCTCATGCTGCAACTTGCAAAACGTAAATCTGGTTTTGTTTATCAGAACACGTAAACAAAATTTTGGATTAAGATTAATTTAATCCTTAAAACTAACATTACTAGCAGTAAGAAGGCTACAAGAAAGAGCTATAGAATCAGAATCACATCACTATGGAGAAGCTTCCAGAAAATTGTCGTGTTTCATATATATGAACTGCTGTGCTGAACCATGTCTCTGAATATCTCTCACTGAAAATCTTAGTATTATACAACTTGAAAATGCCAAATTCTGGACAAATTCTAAGCAAGCAGTCTTAAAAACAAGAACCTAACTACCACAAACTTTCTGTTGAAAGTTTTTTCAACAGAAAAGTCTTTCTGTTTTTCTCGATATGAGGGTTAAAATGCCCTCATATCAAGAAAAATGCACCTTAATATCCATATCGTGACAAATACAACATGAAGCTACAGTAGCTTCTGAAAAAAGAGACAGTCCAGAAATACCAAGTAGTTTTGCAGCAAGCTCTCTGGTACTGCAACAAAATGTTAACATTTTGAAAACCACAAATGAAAAATATTCAATCTAGGTAAAGTGTAATGTTTTATGAGGTAACATCATCCATTACATCTAATTCATCGCTTTGTCTCTAAACACAATGTCATTACTAGTAACATACCCAGCATAGGAGAAAGCATATTATTGTCTTCGCCTCCCGAGTTTAAAAAGACATCGAGTGCCTCTTGGTCAGACATGTCCATTAGGTCCATCTGTTCCAGCATGTCCACATTCACCTCCATGGAAGACATACTTCCAATCGGTTCTGTAGTAAAAATAGCAGAATGAGCAAACTGACAGTCAGCAACATGATGTTCTTACCTACAAAGGCTTCAATAGCTGCTGTAACGACATGCATTAGTAATAATTACACTAGATATGGAAGGAGCACACCCACAGGAGCTGCTCAGCAGCAATCTCAGCCCCAGTTCAATCTTTGTTGTGAAACTCGTGTCCATTACTGGTTTTGTAAAACAAAACATTTTTTAGCAACAATATTTATAGCACAAGCGTTGTCAGAAATATGCTAGGATGGGGCTCGGGGGGAAAAGATTGAAACTTTCCATTTTGTAACACTCCAATTCCCTCAACTAGAAGTCTTTTTAGAGAAAAACAAACACATTTAAGCACACAATTGCTAAATGTCAATACACAAAGGGACATGAAAATTCAGAAATAAGGATTAATGTTAACAGAGAGCAGCCATTCTTCTTCCTCATTCAATCAAACAGTCTAATAAATGACAGTAGTACATAAAACCTAGGCTAAGGCCCAATATCTTCCCTCAGCATGGGGATTTCACATCATTAATTACTCAAGCAAACTACTTATTATTGTCAATATTATACAAACAATTCACAAGGTAATTAAATACTTGGATGAACATCTACCTTCAACAACAGAGCGTACAAACAGAACAAGTAAGTTCAGGGGTACTCAGATTTAAGTCCAGTGGCTGCTTGTATAATATCAAATATTACCATGAACAGTTTAATGGTTTATCTAAATTTAATAATTACACTATCAAAAGCCTTCATATGTGAACTGAGGTGAAATCCTATCATTTGATTGTTGGTTTTTATCCCAAATATACTATAGCTGCAGGATCAAATCCTTCATAAAAATAGCTGCTTTGACATAACATGGGTTCTGCATTATACTGCAAAGTGGAAGCTCTGAGAGTTGGGTAATTAAATAACCTCCTAACAGAGCTGTGTATCCAGCACTAACTAGCCAGTGACAATGCCCACTTTTAGGTGGTGTGTGTATATATATATATAAACTAGGAGACCCAAACTCTACTCCTTCCTAGACCAAAGGAATTTACAACTTACAAATCCCACTTATCAGAAGGCTGTCCTAGCAACCAGTCCAGAGTACCTTGCAGATGAGCGTTGACAGCACTCGTGCAGAGAAACGGAAGCCTTGGGTTGTATTCCCTGCTCCGTCATTACAAATGATGGCAGAACTGGTCTTGGAGCTGGGACAGAATCTCTACATTTTTTCCTGCCACATGAGTGACATAATCTCCCCTTTGCTTTCTTTCTAGTCCTACAATCCCTAGGTTTTGGCCCAGCAGATGGATACCTCCCACACAGAATTGTTAGTCTATGGCGTTTTTATGGCTTGGGGAGATGCCAGACTTGAGTCATCTCATAATAAGGAGATAAATTAATTGGATCTCCCATATCCTAATCACATACTCTATGGTACACAGACAAGGGAAATAGCTACCACCTGGGAACTGTTCTGAAATACAACACTGAGCTTTTGTCTGCACTTTTAAAATTTTCTGAAGCATCTCTTGCCAGTTGACAATCCCAGGCTTTGGAACTCCAGGGGCACCTCCATCCATATCTTTATAGATACAGATGGACTTTTCAGCTGCAGGGAAAAATGCTGTTCCAGATGTACTTCAGTGCTTTGCATTTCCTCAGACAATGAGCCCACCTGATTTTCTAAGGTGTTTAGTTCCTCAGGAAGCCAGTGTTTCTTTAAAGAGCTTATCTGCAGTTTCAATTCCACCAAGGAAGAATTTAGACATTGCGATGCTTCATCTGTAAGCTTTAAAGCCACTGCTGACTTCGACCCCTCAACAATGTTCTCCAAGTTGTGAGTTTGTGGATTACAAAGAAGGTATTTGAGCACTTGCCTCGCCTCTCTGCTATCTGCAAGTATCCTGTAGAAAGGTATTGTTCCATGTCCTGCTGGAAGGCTTCTTCGAAGAACTTCTGACGTTCCTTTAGCTTCATCTGTTGGGTGTGCTCCATATCCAAAACCTTCTGTGCATGTTCAGCATCTAGCTCAGCTGAGTGTAAAACAAACAAACAAATAAAATATTGTGTGTATCTCCCCCCCCACTCTCAGAATTCAAAAGCTACTGAGCCAGTTCAATACTGACAGTTACTACAGACTGTTAACACAGGCTGTTATAAAAGAAGGCTTCTGCGCTTTGCAACCGTATTTCCAAACTGACAGAATAAGAGTACTATATCAGGCAGCATAACCTTCCCATTAAAGTGATGTCAGAACTGCTTATCTTGAGGCAAGATGCAGATTTCTTACGCTGTATAAAAGGCAACACCTGAAAGCACTGTCTGTCCATCAGTAACCGTGATTTCAGAATTCTGCTAAAAAAAAAAAGCAATAAGGTAATGATGCTTCTGCTATTGTACTTACCTACTACACACAGAAGTCATGCCTTTAATTTGAATGTTGCAGCACATTTCCCAGCTGAGTGTAAAACAAACAAACAAATAAAATATTGTGTGTATCTCCCCCCCCACTCTCAGAATTCAAAAGCTACTGAGCCAGTTCAATACTGACAGACTGTTACTACAGACTGTTAACACAGGCTGTTCTAAAAGAAGGCTTCTGCGCTTTGCAACCGTATTTCCAAACTGACAGAATAAGAGTACTATATCAGGCAGCATAACCTTCCCATTAAAGTGATGTCAGAACTGCTTATCTTGAGGCAAGATGCAGATTTCTTACGCAGTATAAAAGGCAACACCTGAAAGCACTGTCTGTCCATCAGTAACCGTGATTTCAGAATTCTGCTAAAAAAAAAAAAGCTATCAGGTAATGATGCTTCTGCTATTGTACTTACCTACTACACACAGAAGTCATGCCTTTAATTTGAATGTTGCAGCACATTTCCACCACAGTACAAGTGGAAATACATATATATATGTACGTATGCTTATATGTACATATAAATATACATACATACATATGTGTGTGCATGCATGCATGTGAGATTCTGGTTTTATCAGCCTCCAGATAAGACTGGAAAAATACTTTGAAGAAGATCCTGTATGCTGGGTCTCAAACACTTCCTCTTGCCTCCTACAGCAAAAGAAGTATTAGACTGAATATCACTAGAAGAACTCCTTCCCTCCTCTTTTGCTCTACAGGAGTCACTGACTGGCTAGAGGATGCACAAAGAAAAGAATCGTGCTGTTTAGTGAAGAATAACCTCTCCTAGAACAAAAAGATGTGGTAGCTATTGAAGTATGAACTCTAGCCAGAACACTATTAGAATATGCTTTAGGAAAAAAATGCTTTTTAGGAGGAATATATAAACTGGAACCATTCCTCTCAGCGTTCTCTGTCCATTTGTCTAAACTGGTCTCATGAACTCACTGTGTACCATAAAAAAAAGAACTTGCTAGCTGAGCTGTGATGAAAAGGATGGGGGTGGAGAGAAGAGCTGCTGGTCTAGGCTGTTCTAATCATTAAAGGGAAGCTCCAACAAACACTGCTGGGTAAAAAAAGTCCAACCTTCCACACACCAGCCAGACACAGCTAGAATATGGCATCCATACAGATGAATGCTGAAAGAGCGGAACAGGACAGGCGACGTGTCAATCTTCCAAGGAAAACGTCATGTTAATGATATTTTACAATAAGGAAATTAATTAAAAGCACTATTATCCAAAAGCAGAACATGTTTTATTAAACCAGGCAAAAACATCAGAGAGCAGTAATTCACGCTGTTGCCTGCATCAAGGTCACAGATCACATACAGAAGCAACTGAGCTGTGATATTTGCCAAAAGGAGCCATAAAACCAGACTGACACACCAAATATCAGTTAAACATCAGTAAATAAATGGAAATTTTTTCTTAAAGCAGATTTCAGAAGTTAAATGCCAGTGTATAACAAGGAAAACATTTTCCTTTAAGGCAACACCTTTTTATTATCAGTTACACTGTGGTGTACGATGACTCCATGTTCCTTCGAGCAACTCCTTTACTACAATCCTGAATGATGAGCAATTATTAATAACACTGTGTATGATGCAGAAAGGCTCTTCAGTTGTAATAATAACAGCCAGCAGCTCTCACTGACAACAGAAATTTCCTGTCTTTCTCATAATATATTCTGACAGTTCTGCACTCTATATTGGTATTTCAGGGTATTTTTAACCCCAGAACACAGACATTATCCAAACAACATATGAGACCGATAGAACGTCTTTCTTAACACCTCACCCCCTGCTTTTTTCATTTTGCCTAAAATGTCCTGTTAACTATTGAAATTGTCACTGGTCAAAGCTAAACGGTAACAGCTGCCTGCTGTGCTGACATCTTCTAAAGAACTCAAAATAGGTGAGCTGAAGAGCTGTCACAGGCATCTTCTCCAAAGTCAGTTCCAGAGAGTTAACATCAAGAACCTTGCCGCGTGATTTCACGCTCTGCCAGGTGTAATAAAAGTTGCTTGGCTCAGCAAAACCAAACTGCTACATTTGGGGGTTCTGTTTGTTGTCAGAAACGCTAAGGTTGGCTACATGATGCTAACGGTCAAACCTGAAACAACAGGAAAATGGGTTTATTGTTTCTTTTACAAAGCTGTTCAGAATTATGTTTCCATAACGCAGGTGTAGTTTTTACGTGCTAATAAACCACTGAAAAGAGGCAGCACCAAAGGAGTTCTAAGACAGACAGAAGTATCGTCCATATACCATCACACACCGTTCATACCCACATGTGAATTCTTCCCAGGATGCAAACTGAGACCTGACACACTTAAAATACTGTCACATTTTTCCTTTCACCATAAGATTGGACTTTTGAATTAGTAACTGCACCTATTTCTCAATCGCGCTGCTGTGCGCAGAAAAAACAGACAGACAGACTACACAGAAAATGCCAATTCACAACGAGATGCAGATTTACCCAAATAAAAGGTAACTTCAATTTGACACCAGCTATGACCTTCAAAGAGAACAGAACTAAAAGCAGGCAAAATATTTCTCAAAAACTGGAAACTGATGTACAGTCTTCTGCACTATCCCCAGGAACAGCCCCGTGGGCAACCCACAGCCCACCTCCCTGGCAGTCACAGTCCTACTTACAGCTTGTCTCCTCCGAAGCCCAAAGGGCCAATGCTCATCCACAAAATTTCCATTTGCTACAACACCTCATTTTCTCCAACACTGCTGAACTATGCAGGCACTGAGGTCAGTTCTGCCCTGGAACCAGTCACCCCAGCCTGAAGCAGCCTCTGAGTATGTGCTGCCCCACTGAGAGCTACGCTGCTCTCGCCTCCTCTAGCCAGGTAAGGATTTGTCAGGAAGTTTCAGGGGGATGATTCGACTCTACTGCTGCAAACACCTCAACAGGAGACAAAGCTATGATCATTGTCTCCTTGTGCCACTTTGGGTGCTGCCTATATCACCAATGGGACCTGGAAAGCTGTACCAGCTGATTCCAGTCATTAAAAGGATCACCCTGTGCTCTTGAAGGTCAACAGGGTGGTGGGGAGGGTGGGAATCAGTGCCCAGATGCCCAGAGTGTAATCCTTAATGCTTTGGTTTTTCCCTATAGGTACTCCCACCCCCAGCCTTTTTTTCTGGGAAAAAATTCACCATATAGCTGTGCAAATAGGCTAAAGAATAGAAATAGAAATCAAGACTAAGATTACAATATTATTATTTGGTACAACATCCATGTTTTCACATCTTGATTTACATTTCTCATATGTTTCTGCAGCCAGGAGATGTGCCAACCAGACACTATACTACTATGACAAGATTAATTTATATAAATCAGATTATTTCTTAATGAATTGATAAAACATTTTTATTTACAAATGAACTCTGTATCTGGGAAAAAAACCCCCACCTTATCTTAAATGTTTGAACTGGACACTAGAAGAATCCAAACTTCAAAGGAACAAATTACAGTAGTTTACAACCATATACCTGACTGACACACCCTACAAATGAAAATTTCTGCCATGGTAGCTAAAGTTTCTACCCAACTAAACTAAGTGACCATTTTATACTTTAATCTAAAACATTTTCCAGTTATACACAACAGATTTCCTGAATAAATATGGCTACAAATAAAACAGATTAGAAGCATGACTACAAAAAAAAAAGTGACAGCTGAAAACAGTGGTTGTTTAGATTGCGAACACATCCCTTAGGTCTAACGTGAAAGATGTCAAGTTGTGGAAATAGATGGTTTTTTGATGCATTCATACCGTTATACCATCGATTTACTTCCCTTCAATTAATTTATTATGTTACTTTATACCTCTCATGTGAGCAAGAACCTACACGTATCTGTTCTAAAGAGGGAAAGACACAGAGTAATAAAAAAAGTGGGGCTTCAACTAAATGTCCTTTTTCCCCCTCTATCGTTCATCTGGTTTTTTGTAGACTTATTCAACCAGATCATAAAATGTATGCAAGTGTTCTTCTCAGAGATTTTTGTTTTCACTAAAGATATCACAGTTTCAAGCAGCCCTTCAGTGGACTTACTCCAGGTTTTTGATGTTCCTCCTGGATGGGGGCGCGCAAACCTGGGCACAGTATCCAGATGTGGTCTAAAGGCTGAGCAGGGGAGGATAATCATATAATCAGAGAATCATTTTGGTTGGAAAAGATCTTTAAGATCACAGAATCATGGAATTATTAAGGTTGAAAAAGACCTCCAAGATCATAAGTCCAACCGTTGACCCAACACCAGCATGCCCTCTAAAACCATATCCTGAAGTGCCATGTCTACACATTTTTTTAATGTCTCCAAGGATGGTGACTCCACCACTTCCAACTTGGGCTTGACAACCCTTTCAGTAAAGATTTTTTTCCTAATATCCAACCTGAACCTCCCCTGGACCAACTTGAGCCCATTTCCTCTCATTTTATCACTGGTTACCTGAGAGGAGACCAACACCCACCTCACTACAACCCCCTTTCAGGGAGTTGTAGAGAGTGATAAGGTCTCCCCTCAGCCTCCTCTTCTCCAGACTAAAAAACCCCAGTTCCCTCAGCCGCTCCTCATAAGACCTATGCTCCAGCCCCTTCACCAGCTTCATTGTCCTTTGGACACGCTCCAGCACCTCCATGTCCTTCTTGTAGTGAGGGGCCCAGAACTGAACCCAGCACTCGAGGTGCGGCCTCACCAGTGCCCAGCACAGGGCCACAATCACCTCCCCAGTCCTGCTGGTCACACTTGTGCTGATCCAGGCCAGGATGCTGTGGGCCTTCTTGGTCACTCGAGCACGCTGCTGGCTCATCTTCAGCCGGCTGTCAACCAGCACTCCCAGGTCCTTTTCTGCTGGGCAGCTCTCCAGAGCTCTTCACTCTGCCCAAAATCTGTAGCGCTGCATGGGGATAATCGAGTCCAACCATTAACCTAACACTGTTGAGTCCACCTCTAAACCACGTCCCTCTTGATGGCAGCTCTGCCCTTGCTGTATCAACTGACCCCTCGCCCCCAAATTTGGTGTCACCTGCAAACTCTGTGGGAGTGTCCTCCATCACATCCTCCAGGAAAGATCAGCCTCCAGGTAGAGTATGACCCATTGACTGCTTCCCTCTAAGCCAGCCAGTTCTTTATCCCTCTTGCTGCCCATCCACTCAGACTGTAACATCATAATTCGGCTACAAGAACATTGTGTGAGACTCAAAACCTATCAGCAAGCTGGCTCTTCACTAAACAACCGAAAGCCTTCAAAAATCAGAATGATCAAAACCTAAAAGCAGACAATGGAAGACAGACAGGCAGCCAAGTAACTTTTCAAGCACATTATAACTTAGCAACTTACACTCCAACTGCCTCATTATATACCCTTTTAAGTAAAAATATCAAAGCAAGACAAGATCCTGGGGAGCACTTCAAAGAATGTAGTTTTTCTCAAAATGTTTAAATTATTCTTGACAGAATTTAGAATACATTTTGATAACACGAGGGAGGAAGTTCAGAGCACTCTTGCACTATACTTTGCTGACAAGTGGGAAGAGACTGTTGGCAAAACTTGAAAAAAAATTGTAAGATATGTGAATTAAGTGCATACAGTCTGTCTTCCAAATAGGAGTGAAAAGAAAATAAGGGAAAACTACAATA
The DNA here is from genome assembly GCF_000700745.2 of Antrostomus carolinensis. Lineage (NCBI taxonomy): Eukaryota > Metazoa > Chordata > Aves > Caprimulgiformes > Caprimulgidae > Antrostomus > Antrostomus carolinensis. The sequence continues at coordinate 91,579 of NW_010312863.1, forward strand.
TTTGGTTTTAAACTCTGATTTAACATTTTCTTTACAAAGTAAATTTTTTTTATCAAATGTATACTCAAATAATTACAATCAAAAAAATTAAATCATGATTCACTACAACGTGAAGTCAAGATTTCAGTGGACTCTGGTGACAGAAAGATCATGTCTGTTGGAAAAAATATCCATTGCTCCCAATGAGATTTATTGTCTGATGACTCTCTGAAGTCTGCATTTTCATTAAGAGATATTTTACTGAAATTAATATTATAAAAAATATTTTTATTAACATATTTATTTTAAAAAAGTCATTAAGAATGACTTGATAATTTATAACTAGTGTTTTTATAGATTGCATCACAATACAAAAACTCTAATTAGCCCAGAAATAGTCTAGTCAAGGGGAAAAGCAGAGGTTTAACCAATGCAGAGAAATTATTTTTTAAGTTGTCCAATAAGCAGTTTCAACAAACTTGTTGGAAATTCCCTCTAAACAAACAAATTGCTTACTTGAGATCCTTGAAAAATAGAGAATAAGCCTAAATAAATATCAGAATAAACCACTGAAAATAACTGCCTGTGCACGCTGAGATCCTAGTTACTAAAGCAGCACCTGGAGGAAGAAGCAGCTTCCGACCAACGCGACAGGAAACACAGCTACAGGAAAAGGTTTCCACCTAACTCCGAACTTTATCTGGCTACCAGGAAATCATCATAATTAAGAGATACTAAAAATATGCTCCACCAAACGGCAAATTGCAGGAATTGGGTTCTAAAAATGAAAATACATCTAGGAGTAAAAGAAAATAATCACAGAAACTTAATAATCACACGCCTCACCGTGTGTGAAAAGAATATTAAAACTTGACAGAATTAGGATTGTTTAGGTCAGCTAAACAAAAGGTCATTGTATTTACATTTATTTTGCCTCCACTGTTTTCTTCAGCTCTCTCCTACTTTTCAAAGCATTGCAAAGTATGACAAGACCTTTCTGAGGCGTTCCAGTGGCTTGCTACTGCAGATCTGTGGAGAGACTAGACATACTTGGGGTTTTTTTGAGTTTTAAACAGTTAATACAGCCCATATGGTAATTAATTTAGGGCTTCAGATAAGCCTACAGTATCTGAAGTTACACATATAAAAGCTTAAATCCTGTCTTGCCCAACTGTACTTTTTTTTGCAACAAAACATACAGAACATCCTACACAGCAGCCATATGGTACATTAGATTCTTTAGATTGCTTTCACCTTTCTCTGCAAGCTTAAAAATACACCAGGCTGAGGGCTCCTCTGCAAGGTGGTCCCCAGCAGCATAGTGGACTCTTGTTTAAGAACTAGATCTACTGTGGTTCAGAAACAGTAAATATGGCCTTGGCCATTTTATTTCTCATAAAAACCACCCTGAAACCCGAGTGTATTTGCCCACTTCTTGAATTTTTTAAATGATGAAAAGATAATTTTTCATGCCTGCAAATGTGGTAATCGGGAACAATTTTAGAATTGTTTTAATCAGTTCTGTAATCAAAATTATCATGGATATACTGTTCTACAGCATATTAGGGTTTTTTCCCACACTTGCTTCAGGATTTTCCTACTTTCAGATGTGCAAAGGATGGTAATGTTACATCAAAAGCTTTAGGGGGGGCAAATTCTCTCCTCCAGGCCCATACTTAACCACTTGTGGGTTAACAAATCTACAATCCACCATTTTATAGTTTCCTGGTTCAATCTCATTTATGGTCTCAAGAAGACTAAATGACAATACCTGTCTTTCTATTAGCAACGTGACTTCAGTGGGATGTGAGGACCACAAAGTCTCCTCAATTAGCACTGGGATAGGCTCTGTTAGGACATGGGTATTCCAACTCTCCTGTTCCTCCTTTAGTTGGATTTCTATCCAACTGAAAGAGAAGAAAAGGTGACAAGGGAAGGATAACATTAAGCTGAACCTCCCTAACACAGAAAGTAAGTCGAAAATAAACAAAATGGCAAGCACCTGAGCTCACATGCTTGTTTCCTGCCTCCCTATTAATCCACCTCTTATGGTATTGTAAGAACAATAATTCTGTTAGCAAGCTGCCAAGTATTTATTTTCATGATAAATAAACCTGACAATGACACATGTATCTTCAGTACATATAGGTTTACTTGTGAAGACAATCTGGCTTTAAAATCTAGCCACACACTATAGAAAAATCACACTATTACAGAAATTGGACTCGAAAACAGGTCAAATGACTCAGCACTAGTCTACTGTCATCAAAAGTTGTATTTAATGCATCCTGGTTTTTCTGTCAAAGTATAGAATCATAGAACTGTTTGGGTTGGAAGGGACCTTAAAGCTCATCCAGTTCCAACCCCCCTGCCATCAGCAGGGACATCTTCCACTAGACCAGGTTGCTCAAAGCCTCATCCAGCCTGGCCTTGAACACTTCCAGGGAGGGGGCATCCACAACTTCCTTGGGCATCCTGAAGTACTCATTTTCAAATGGAAAAAAACTAATCAATAGTAAATCTAAAACCAATGTACTTAAAATAGAAACTACAGCACTACAGTATTTATTGAGGTTTGCAAAAGTCCATGAAACTGTCCCAAATAAGATTAATAACATCCCATCATCTGAGTACTAATTGATCTATTGAACAACTGAATTACTATTTTCCATTCCAAAAAAATAACCAGCTCTGCTTTGGAACAGGAAGGCTCCCAAAGTCAGGCAAATGGCTTCTGCTACTCCAAGAATAGCACTCATCTTAACCTTTGCACAACTCTGAGGTATTTGCCTTCCAGATCAAATTATGTGCATGCGTAGATACATAAATATATTATGAGATATGGCTTTGCTGTCAGAACACATTGTGAACATGTTGAAAATGTGGGTTCCACAACATGGCAAATCAGTTGGCAAGTATCAGCTTTTACTTGTCCTTAAGAATAACACCAACTGTCAAACTCTTGCTTTGGTGAAACTATTCTTCACCCAAATTATAACCATCTTCACACACACAGACTAGCAGAACAATACCAATCAGTGCTTAACTAAATCTTGCCTCAAAAAATGGAAAGTGAACAAATTATTGTCGTCTTTCCTATTAACTAAAAAGCCCAAGGGATTTTACTCCATATATTGTTTTCAGAATAACCAGTTTTCTGATCTGAACACCCAGTTTATACCTCCCCCTCCACAGGGAGGGGTAGAGCCTGTCAGAGTCCTACAGGCTTCAGAGCCAAAAGGAATGAGCTGTGGATTCATAGTCTCAGCATGGTTCAATCTAATCTGATTTACTTTACATTAACAGTGACATATTTTAGACTGGAAGAGGGCTTTTTTTTTTTTAAAGACACAGTTTAATACAAGTCTTAGGTTAACATAAGCACAGAAAAAGCCTACCTTTCACAAAAAAACATGCAACTAGTTGAAAGAGAATTTGATCTTTCACATCTCTTCCACATACTAAGGTGTTCAGTATGCATTATATAAACTACATTTGATAACAGATGTGTGGCAAATAACACTGTACAATGTACTTTTAACAGAGCCTACATTTTACACTTTAAACAAGCAACAAATATATCCCTTATTTAAAAAAAAACCCAACAGATTCTGTCTCCAAAGATGCACATGAGGTACTTATGCCAAAACACACGTGTCTACCTGTTTACAGTGGGCTCTACCAATATGAAAGGATCAGGGATTAACTACAAATGGAATAAATAGGAGAAAACATTGGGTTGGGTGTTTTGGTTTTTTTTTTTCAATTTCTTTCTATTTTAAGGTAACAGGGGAAAAATTCTACAAATTAAACCTAAATGTTCAAGTAGTCAGAACTGCAGGACCGCTAGTGAAATCGCTCCCTTCTTAGTTTGTTTACAATGTCAAAATTTCATATGCAATAATATTTTTAAAAGGCCATAAGCCAATCATTGTATCAGGTAGCACACACAGAATATTTGAAGTATTTATTTTTTCTTGACGACTTAGTCTATTTCCTCTTCCATTTCTGTCAAAACAACTGCTCCAATACAAGTGAAAAAATTGCTATTCAATTCATCCCACTACTGCTGGGTTTATTTCTTCATTCTCAGAAGTTAAGAAAAAGGACTATTAGATTACTGTGTTGGGTTTGGGGGGGTAGTGGGGGAAGGGCCACCTTGTGAGAGCGAAAAGCTCCCCTGGCTCCAAGGCGGAGACCCCCCAGCCCAGGCTGGGCCAGTGAGCACTAGAGAAACACCTCTGCAGATCCATATTGGTGAGGGGAAGGACTGTCCTGAGAAGAGGAAGGTGTGGTACCTGGAGGAGAGGCCATTGACCTGAACAAAAGACAACCATCGGCCTAAACAAAGAGAGAGCTGCGTTGCCAAGAGGGAGGAGGAGGAGGGGGAGACAGACCTCAGACACCCAGTTCACCTGATGGAGTAGGAGAAGGCAAAGGAGGTCCCTGCAGCCCATGGAGGTTCAACGGCGGAGCAGAGACCCACATGTAGGCCATGGAGGACTCCACGCTGGAGCAGAAAAGCTGAGCCTCAGGGCATGTGTGAGACCCTGAGAGTTGCTTGATGCCAGAGCAGGGGGTGATGAAGTGCACTGGACCTGAGGTCCGTCTGCAGCCCATGGTGTCCCCATGCTGGAGCCGGGAGCTGAGCCCGAAGAGGTCTGTGACTCCACGGGAAGCTCGTGTTGGAACATCTTGTTCCTGGAGTTTCATGCTGGGAAGAGCAGCAGAGGTGACCTGACTGAACCCCCATTCCCTGTCTCCTGTGCTGCTTGGGGGGGAAGGTAGAGAAATGGGGAGCAAAGTGATTGGAGCCCGGGAAGAAGGGAGGGGTGGGGGAAGGTGTTGTCAGATGTGGTTGTTTTGTCTACTCAGATGAATGGTAATGGATTAAATTGATTTTTCTTCCCCAAGTGGAGTCTGTTTCACCCGTGACCATCACTGGTGAGTGAGCTGTCCCAGTCCCCATCCCAATCCCGTGCCCCCTTTGTTGTGTTTCCCATCCCATCTCACTGGGTGGGGGAAGTGAGTGCAGGACCGCACGGTCCTATGGTGGGTCAAACCCTCACAATTACAACTCCACTCCAGTTCAATACTGTTCATTTCATGTCCTGAAATGAACCACAATGCAGACTATCTTTAGAAATCCTAGTGGTGACTAAACACTTTTATTTGATACGATTAGCAAAACGAGATCTGAAGCACCATTCACTCAAACAAACCAGCATCCAGGAGCATCTGAACTGTTCCTACAAAACAGTATGAGAAGGGACTAATTTGCTAACAGACAGCTATTAGGGATGCGTTACCAGCTGAGGAATTTTAAAATGCAGTCCTGCATATTCATTACACATTGACTATCACACAGATTAGCTTATTTTAAAAATCCCTATTTATTCTCAAATGCAAAACAAAGATGCCCTCATTCTTTTTTAAAATTGAACTTGTAACACTGCTATTTACTAGTAAATCTAATTTGCAACTTTAGCAATGGCATGTCTTTTCCAGACTCTTTATAATACTCTAAGACAGATCTCTCCAAACTACGTTATAATATTATCTTACAAAAGTGTTGTTCAGTTAATGGGTTGCTTTTAAATTCAGCCAAATGGACAGTAACATCTCCACAGGCACAATAAAAGTAAGACAACCAAAACAAAAATCGTACTACATTTCAAACAGAACAATGTGGCTGAACATGAAGTTATATTTTCAGAATATATTACTATATTTTCACAATTAAAATTCCTCATTTTCTATTATGGAAAGGCATTTTTTAAGAAGAAACAGGGCATCCTATGATAAGAGTAGAAATATACATCAGTGTGTTTTTTCCAGTGAGTATTTTTAAAAACAAAAGAATGTGAAAGAGAAAAACAATTTATTTAGGACATGGACTGTGATTCAGAGGAAAGGCAATTTTCAGTATGTCAGTTCTAAAGCAATGATACTGAGTATTAAATGTTGAATTAACAATCTTAAGCTTCCTTCCATGTATCTACTTTTCATATACTCAAAAGTATTCTTTTCATATACTCAAAAGTATTCTTAATCTTTTTAACAGAATAATAAACGGTCTATAGCTCAGATGTTAACAAAAAAAAGCAGCCCAGACAAAATTTCCAACTGCAAAATCTTAGTTGTCTCTAAATAGCTCAGTTGTAAGAATAAAATTATTTTCATGAGCTGGAAAAAATTTTTAAAATTTTATTTTAAGATCTTTTTGGAGTCTGAAAGATGATCTGCTCCCATTGACTTGCTGACTTATTTGTGTGCCATCTTCTAGCAGAATTGTTCCAAATTGTGCAAACTTGTAACTTGAAATACTGAAGGTGGAACAAAGGTCATCTTTATATATGGTGCCAAAGCACTTCCTTAATTTTACTGATAATTCTGATATTTTACTCATAATAAACATTTTCTGAAACTTTGCCATGCCTATTTTTTAAAAAGCGTTTAAGGAAAAACCTTGAAGAGCAATCCATATGACACAGGCTGATGGGAGGAAGGACAAAACTCTGCCTTCTTTACAGTCTGTAAACTATGACAGAAAGAGTGGGCTGGGTTTGCATTTTTGTTTTGTTCAACCCTGAGGAATACCTCATGCTTTAAGCCTTCCAGAATTTCTGTATCCCATATAGTAGCCAATATTTACTACTAATCTGAAGGGAAGTCATCAGATCTCAACATATCAGTAGGTTTCACATTTTTACTCCGACATTCAAGTTTTTACCATGCTTATTCTTTAAAGACAACCAGACTAAACTAGTGCATCCATGTTGTCAAAGTCAAGGGAGACCATCACTTCCTCAAAGAATAAACCTGATTTTATGGTACTAGATTGAACTGGCACCGCCACACCAAGGAAGCACTGGTGGCTGAGTACAAAAGAGCAAACAATTTTGAAGAAGAAATCCTGTTGGTGGTTTTTGTTTGTTTGTTTGTTTGTTTTTAAAGAGGATCAGCCATCATCTGCCCTCCTGCAGCTGGCACAGAACTGACATCAGGTGTAAAACCAAGAGCCACCACATTGTGAGCTCCAGCTAACACCATAATGGCAACCGTGTTCCCTCCTGATGCAGATCAAAATTATTTTTGCAGTTTAGCCTTTAATCCATCAGTGTCAGCATCAGGCATGAAATAACAGTATAATTTTAACCTGTCCTCATAATGGTTTAGCTTGCAATAACAGAAAATTGATTTATAAATTTTGCTATTCAAATCAGAGTCAAATTGATTTAAGTGACTACAACGTTAATTTTCATATACTGTGATAGGTTGGTTTAAAAGAAATAATGCAAAAAACTAGCAGGTCTTTTCTCATGTGTATGAGATCTAAGATCTTAGTACCTTTAGAATAATAGATTAATTTAATTAATTGAGATTAGTAGATTAATTTATTTGGATTAAATACAGCTAGGCGTTTCACTGGTTAACATATGTAACTAGGTCATCTCTATCCTCATAAAAAGAGCGTAATAAAGAGATAATACTTTCTCTTTATTTAATGTTCACAGTTTTACATCTGCTCCTTATTAGGAAATGCTGCTTCTCATTATCACTAAACCAGTGTAAGACTACTAGGTCTGTCAGTTGCTTGACCCAACACTTCAATGCATGTGGAACAAGAAGAGAGATAGCCACGCAGCAAACGAGGGAGAGGATGGAACAGATGTGTGATGTTACTAATGCATCAGTGGAGCACTAAATAGGAGATAAATATGAAAGGAAAGGAGATATAAGGTAAGAGAAATTAAGATGGGGCAGGGGCAGAGGGGAAGGGCCACTGACAACTCAGATTACTGAACAGAGCTAATAAATAAGATATGACCCTTTACTCTGTATTTCTCCAGTCTGGTAGAGATTAAACAAGTTGTGAGGAGAAAAACAATACTAACCAGGAGAAAGAAATTTAGAACACAGGCATAGAATGCTTTGCCATATTGAAATCAAACACCAAGAACAAAAAAGCCACTGCAATAAAATCAGCCATTACCAAAGAAACACATGCTACTGAAGCTACTGTGCCAGAGAGAAAAACAAAAGACCACAGAACAATTACATGTGAGTGAGAAAGCACACACTGCGTGGCCATTAATGACCAAACCCTACGCCTATAGCAAAAACGAACTGACAGATGATACCTCGGATACAGTATCTTACTGAAGCAAACAAAGAAAACCCACCTAAAGGATGCACAGACATCAAAGTGACAGTGAGGAGCGAATAAGAGCAGAAATTCAGGAAGCTGATAAAAGCACTTACAAGGGGAAGGGAAAAAGGAAGGGGGCTGACTGAAGAGGAAAGTCAGTATAATTAGGGCTGTGAAACCTGTAAAATACGCTTCCTATGAGATCATTCCTTTCCATATACGCAGCTGTTTGAAATCTCCCACTCACCCTCTCCTCCCCCCACCTTCTCTTTTTTCAGTGCATGGATGCCATGCAAGTCTTCAATATCTCCTGCCACATCTTGGGATGGCAAGCCCTTATTTGTGCCTGTGCTGCAATACACTATAAATGGCAGAATTAATTCCCCTGACATCTGTATCAATCAACTTCCACCATTTGTATGCAGTTTAAAAACCTTCATTTTCAGGTCAACTAAAAATAGAGAATACTTAATTTGTAATTTTTTTCTTACCTCCTGAATATGTATAATGCCCTACTAATTTAATTTTTAATTTTATTATGTAGAATATTTTAGCAGTAATTAGTCACGAGTACTTTAAACCTCACAAAATGCACGCATGTTTCCTGCATAGTGTAAACACGCAGTTGAATTCTGAAAAAGTTTTATTTCTTAACTATTACTCTATTTCTCTCAACAGCACCTCTCTGCACTAGGTACCATTTTCTAAAGCACTGAAAATCACATGCTGTCCCATTAGAAGTGGTGTAGACACCCGTTCTGGCAACAATTCAAAGAGCCCCTACAGAACCTCGCAGTGATTCTGAAAAAGAAAGTAGAACTGTTGAGTTTTGAAGCATTAAGATAAACTGTGAGCAGAGGTGTACTGATCCTACTCAGCGGCCAATTTTTCCTCACTTTCATTTCTAAGCTTGCATAACATGCCTCTCAAAAGCTGAACATCCACTAATTTCAGAGGAGGATATCATTAGAACACATTATGGCCTTTATTAAATATGAATTATTTGTTCACTACACATTTGGCATGACAGTGGGAAAACAGCGCCTTCAGGCCACTATTATATCTGCCCTGTTTCCTTCTCCTTCTTCCCGTCATCATACATCTGCTTTGTCAGCCCCAACAGCATCCAGTTTCCACGGGCAAAGGGATTTGTTCTCTCCTTTCTAGAGCAACCAACAGTATTTTTATTTGATACTAACACAGAAATTAAATTCTTAAGTTTAAGATTTAAGCTTTCAACAGAGATTGAGGCAGAATATTTCTCATCTCTTAGTTGCTGCTGCAGACTCCAACAGATGATACCCTGAGAAAGGGCTCTATGCACAGAAAATTTAGTTTGTAGTCATGAAGGCCATTTTTTTTTTTTTTAATACAAGATTAAATTTGATGGAAGTGAGTTACAAAGAATATTATGAGATCTAAACACTCAATGCTCAGACTTTTGGACGCCTTTTAAAACACAAATGAGACAGGTAAGATGGGACAGTGAAGGGCAGTTAAAGAACAAACTCCTCATAAGAGTTTAACACAGCAACACATGGAGCTGATGATTCCATGACCCAAGATCTGTCCTGGGACTTGGCTAACAACAGACCTTTGGAACATGAAGAGTGTCATGGCTATGAGTTCTTCCAAGAGAAACACAGCAGGAACAGCATCTGGTACATACATCACCCTCAGTATCAGTTCCTGAATATACCAGACATTATAAACAAGGTGGGGGTTGGAATCAATCAGGAAAATGGTCATTCCTGTTCTACTGCTGCAAGTATTTTCTCTCCAAGACTGAATGAATCATATAGCAAGAAGCTGTTCAGCAAGCGTTGAACTTCTGTCTATCATGATTCTCTTACAAATTATCAAATCTGTTTATAAAAAGTGACTATCCAAGGCTAATGAGAGCTGAAGTACGGAAAAGGAATCAAAGTAACATCATTACTATAATTTCACACCCTATAAAACTGTAGACATTTAGTAAAAAGCCTCCTATTTTCAAACACACTTGCTGACATTATTCCTTTTAAACTATTTTTCATGTGTGTCTTATTTATTAAACAAGTTCCCTTGACAATACATGTGTTTATATATGCAGTAAATACAGTATCAACATCAAATAGCGGCTGCATCACGCAGAGACCAATGTAACCATGAAGTGCATAAATTCTGGTCCAGAAGGGAGAAAAAAAAAGCACTAAGACTTGATAACACATCAAAACGAAATTGGTAAATTTGGTGCATTATTCAAGAAAGCAGTAAGTTCTTCACAACCAATCATAAAATATGTACAAGATTATAGTCTTTCATGAAGCATTAATTAGTTCATTTCTTTCACTCAAAAATCCAAACTCAGGTTCCTTGTTAAATTCTAGTTTGTCTATATATAAATATTCAGAACAAGGGATTTTTTACAACACTAATGTTTTAAATATATGTGTATATATATTTCATTATTTTTTAATTTTATATATTAAAACATCTATACAGACACAAAACTTCCAAGTCAATTTTAATAAGGATAGATGTTTAAGTGCACACTCAAGTACAAATGCATTGTACTCCATGTATTAGAAATAATTTCACATGTGAACACCATAACTATTAGAGGGCTCGAATGAATTGCACTTTGCTGAAGAAGTCTGCAAGGTAACAGTTTCCACTTACCATTCAAAATAGGTCAAAAATTATATACTTGCATACTGCTATTATAATCCCATTTTGAAAGTGAAAACTGTAATCATATCAGCAGCTATTAAAGACCGATGGCCTGCTTTCTCTAACAATAGTTTAATGCTTTCTAAATATTAAACTGAATGATGAAACTCAGCCTAAGGGGGAAAAATATCAGAAAAAAAGCCTGAGAGAGATTGTATTTTATAAACATGCATGTATAGTAATGTATTTAGAAATTAAAACAAGAAATGCTACTGCTAAAACCAAGGGTAAAATGAAGAACACTTATTTACAGTGAAGCAGCCTATAATAATATAGGTCACATCTGATGATTCTCTATTCGGAAATACCTCTCGTGATCGGATCAGGAGATAGTGAGTTCTGCTCATATTTAAAGTGAGACTTCAATGGAGGGCATTTCACATTTAATTTTCTTTTAAATATTCTTCAAAAGTCCTAGGTAGTTGAAAAGATCTCGCCCTTCATCTTTATTCATCTAAAGGAACACATTTGACAGATTTGAGAGAAAGGTAGCAGTCAACTCGTCAAATCAGCAGTACTGGAAGCATAACATACATCCACCAAGTCACTGAGGTTATCTAAACTGATAGAGCAAATTAATTCCACTCCTTCCCTGCCTCCCAAAACACCAGCTACTCAACTATTCAGTCATTATAAATGGTATCTTTGTTTCAATGCTAGGAGGGGAAAAAATACAATAGTAACTGTTGGAGCCCAGAAACTGAGATACCTTCTCAGTGAAGAAGAGATCTGGAGGTCAGAGCTGAGGCTTACCAAGGAAGGCAGCACACGGACGTGCCATTTGCACTTTCACTGCCCCTGCTGCACTCATCCTGAAAATGAATGCAAAACCAGATTTTTTTCAGATCACTCCGAGCTTTTTGTAAAGAGATGAAATAAATCCTGCAGTAAATCACTTTTCAGGTGTTACGCAGACCAGATTGCACCTACCAAGAGGTAACAGTACAAAAGAACAACATGAAGTATCTGAACTATAAAATATAAAAGAGCTATGTTAAGGAGCAGTCATGAAAAATACTTCTCTAGGTACACAAGCTTTTTGAATTGCAGAATTTAACAATGTCAGTATGAACCTGGAGCCTCCTGAAGTGCAAGACTCCTAAGAGAAACAAAACACTTGTCCAATATAGTCTTAAAAAAGTCACGGTGCAAAGAATTCTTAAAATAGAAGCTTGCAAAGCGCATTATATTGTCAGAGCAAATCTGTCTCCATCCTGCTAGAGATGCTAGCTCGGTGATCCGCATATAACACCACCTATCTTTTAAGGCAAAAACTGTCCCAGTACCACTGCTTGTGGGCTTTAATGCAAAGTTCTGGCAACTGTCCAGGACTCTAGAAGGGAGGACACACAGCTTTTTACATTTTCTTTTTAGGTCATGACATAAGAGATCACACTGATGTCCACTAACGTTCCATTTAGAAATGCAGAGGGAAGTCAGCAGCTCTACTTAGAGAAAAAAGGAAGGCACTTCGAAAAACAATGCTACTTTGTCCAGAAACTTCATGTTTACACAAGTTATCTAATGCTTTCCACAGAGCTTAATAAAACATAAAACTGAGAAAATACCACAGGCTACAGGGAATTGAAAACCAAGGGTAAAACAGCATATTTTTGTTCATGGCAAATAGGCATTCCTAGCAGAGATGTTTGCAAATGCAAGTTTTAATTTTTAACAGGGAAATTTAAAAAATCAAACATATTTTTATTACCTTTTATCCTATCCCCTATGCTTAGAATATGACAGGGTATGTTCATCACAGAAATGACCAGACTGAGTTAGAGGTCAGAGCATTTTAAAGTTAGTAAGTGATATCTGGAGCTTTTGTCATCTGTGAAGGAATCCAGATTGGGTTTGGGACTTGGGATGTGGTTAAGTTTTCTGGCAATGATAAAAGCAAAAAGCTTTCCCACATTTTTTCTCAGACTTGTCCTTTTGAACAAAGTTAACAGTTATACACAATCTTGTGGCTCTATATGGAACTCTTTACAGTAGCCTTTGCCAACAGCCAGATGCCATATTGCCTTCTGTATCAAAATAGCAACCAAGAATGACGGGTAAGGACATCACTGGAACAGGGATCCAATTAACAGAATATGGCAAAATTAACATTTATATAACAAAGTTTCAGGTTACTCATCAATGACTAAATTTATACCACAGAGCTATTAATTCTCACTCTCTGTAGATCGAAGAGCAGCAGTTTCCAAGAAACTCACAAAACCAACAGCTTATGAAAGAAACTTTTCTGCCCAAGAGATTTCAGTAGCAGTTGTTCAAATGCCCCAATGTTCCTCCCCTCTAGTAATCTGATGACTGGGGTAAGTCAGAAAACAACAGACACTAGATAAAATACAAGATTGAACAGTATCACAACATAGGCAGACAGTATTTTCAGGGCTGATAGGATTTAAGAAAGCCTCTTTGCCAAATTAATACTAGAACAGTTTAACACAATTAACATTTAGCTGGAGGCATACTAATTACTACAAAACAAAACCCCCAAACCACCCAACCCCAACACACACTGGCCTTTCAGGATTTTTTTTTTTCTCTTTTTTGTGTTGGTAACTCCTTCAAGTGTCTAGTGAAATAAGCTCTCTTCTCATATCTCAATTATTTCTCTAACACCTCTTCTCATTTGTAGCTGTCCACTGGAAATCTCATGATTGATCCAACCCTGGATGTTATTTACCCTGTTCACAGTTGAATTAATCTCAATAGTTCATTTCTCAAGTGTGACTTTATGACACGAGAGTGTTTTCTTCCTAAATAATTTTTGTTTAATAACCTGTCACTTCCAGAACTTTTTGGCTTGCTATTAACTACCAGTGGACAAAATCTATAAAATTATTATTATTTTCTGTATGTTTTACTGCTGTCAGAGTCACTTGTTCTCCACACTTAGCCTTCATACTTGTGCTGCTGCCTGAACAAAATACAGAATGTCCAAGTTAAAACTGAATTAGGTCTAGCAAGGTTAATATTAGAGTCATATATATATATATAATGTGTATCTTACTTAAGCATTAGAATCACATGTAAAGAATGCTTTGCTTACAGAAGCATACTGGTCTATTCCTTTCATTCAAAAAGCAGCAGTATACATGTTCAAGTTGACATAGTACTCACAATGTCAGCTCAAGAAGCATCTATTTTTAAAGTATCTTAAAAACAAAATGTTGTCTTCTTATAATTATCTCCTCAGTTGAAATCTTGAAGTTTCAAGGACTGCAAAGAAGACTGACTATATAGTAAGAATACTTTTCTGAAATTCATTCATGATATTTTTAATAATGTATTAAAAATACCTTTAGACACTGTCTAGTTTACAACCTTCCTTCTAAAACAATTGGATTTCTTTTGTCTCAGAAATCCTCAAGTTTCCAAATTTCTACAAGATATGACTTAAAAAATATTCTTTGGTCTGTGTTAGTTAAAACATTTTCTGTTTTCTCTTTTGTTGTAGAGTTAGTCTTTAATTCTTCCATATACCAAATTAATTTTCACTTCATAAATTTTAAGACAATTGGACTGAATAATCACTAATATGCAGGAGAAATCATTAGTGGTAAAAAAGCACCCTGAACTCTATGTTGGGACCGAGCAAGAGAGGGAGAGAGAAATACCTCTGCCAGACTTCTTCCCATCCTGCAACTAGTGGGACTAGATTATTTCATACCAGTTATGGATTCCCAAATGAGCTGAAAATCAAAGACTTGGCTTTCTGATCTGTCAGCCTTCCTACAGCTTTGCATCCAAAACATGTTTGGGTCTGATGAGAACCAGATACCAAGTGACTGGCAGCATGACCCTCTAAATAAGTACCAACAAGCAAAAAGGGAAAATATATATGTCACCCTTCCCAAGGACCTGGATCTCCAGCAAGTGCCAGAAGCCACCCTGCACAGGACACTCATTGCATGGAGAACTAATTAGTGTAAAACAAAGGTAAAAAGCCCACCCTTCTAATTTCATTGTACAGTTAAATAGACTTGAAAAAATAACACACTACACCTATGATGAAGGCTTAGGACAGTTGGGTCTGCAAAACTGCAGTTCCCACATGACTGGTGAGCCAGGAAGCTGAGTTTAGCAAGTACCACCAGATCCATTTCCTACCCATGCAAATGCACAAGACACACCGAGAACCACCCGATGTATTTTCAGTTGTCTTCTCTGTGAAGCGTGGGTTTTTCACTTTCATGTTTGATGACCAGAGAAGAGATAATAAATCCATGAGGATTTAAGATGATGATCCAAGTTAAAACCCTCCCGAGCCAATGGAAACGTTGGTGCACGAGGTCTGGAGTGATTACGTGATCATCTAATTAAGCCAGAAACTTATTCCTATAAATGTCACCGTTTCTGTTTGATTTAAAATAAGACACAGCCAACTACATTTTGATCAAGTCTCATTTATGCAATGTCAAAATAGCATTAGCTGGCTTCTACATAAAAGGAAAAAAGGGCTGAGTGACATCTCTGCAAGATTTTTATTTCATCTTAATCCACGGAATTCCCCAAGTGATTAGAAATGAAACAATGAGTTCAGTTAGTCAAAAATGCCTCTTGACCTCTTTCGGCCTTAACTCACACGCTCTATTAAAAATATGCAATTCAGAAATATTACATACAAAAATGTTTTACTGATTTTTTAAATAGCTCATTTTTTAAGTAATTCATTACACTAATCATTCAAAGCCATCTTTCAAAAGTATATTCTTTCACTTGTTCAGTAAAAACAAATAAATCAAAAAAAGGATGCCACACTAGCTACAATATTGAAGAATTATGTTTGCACATTTTCAGCTCTAATGCCTTGATACAATTTAACACAGGATACATAACACTTGTAAATAAAATGGGCAGAGCTGTTAACCAGAATATCCACGTTTTTGTTACTTTTACTGACCAGGTAGAGAAATGTTCTGAATTCTTACACGTCCGCATGCACACCTTGGCCATCCGCCCTTCCCATCTGCATCATTAAAACCTGAGCAGAAGTAGCAGTTTAATAACACAGTGCTGCGAAAGGCAGGACTGAGATTTATGTAAGAACATGCTATAAAGAAGGAATAAATTATTTCTATTGCAGTTTTTAAAACAATTCTACTATTTCTGAACAGTGTAAGGACCAGAATAGTATCATATTTACAGTACCACTATAGAAAGAAATATTGGCACGTGGAGAAATATAAAAAGCATATAAACTATTCCTGTACATTCATTTAGCTACAAATCAACCTGATGAAATGTCTACACTTACATTTACATTTCTAACATATAATAAAATAAAAGCAGCATACCAAAACAAAGATTACTGTCATTATAAAACTGGTCAAATATTCATTTGCACCAAGATGTAGTCACAGGCCACAAGAACCTACAGCATTTGGTCTTTCAGGACCCCATACATCTGATCTTGTTAGAGAGAAGCAATCTTCTCAAAAGCAGGTAGATGAGCATTTCTTAATTTCTCATTAACCTCAGCCTAGCCAGATGGTGAGCAAACAGATTATCATAAATATATAACAAGCCATCTTTATTTTTGCATTACTTCTTTCTATTACTTCTTTCCACACCAAGATATAGTAAAAAATGTGATTAAAAAAAGCATTACAATAATCCTGGCTACGAGAGGAGCTAACCTTTCCGAAATTAATGTGGATGCTAGAGCTTCTACTTACTGCTACCTCTTCCCAGCAGTAGTTGGAGGACTGATATTGCTAAAAGTCACATTTCAGAAATATTCTCCAATTCCATATTCTAATCCTTATGGAATTATAATTTCAAGGTTGGACCCCGCCCTACACACAAAATAGCTATTCTACTGTCCAGGAGATATTGCAAGATTGTAAATAAGGAAAAGAAGAATGATTCACAGCTGCACCCTCATTTCACCATACTTCAATTGCAGGAAACAAGAAGATAAAACGACAACTTTTGACAGTATGTACAAACTAGTTAAAGATACAAAATGGATTTTACCAGTACTATATATATTGCTCACAAAATTGATTAATTTTGACTGCAAAAGTGTCACACCACATTTAGCAGAACAGAGGATAAATTTTGCCATCTTTAAGTAAACAATAAACTACTCTGTCTAGATTTATGGAAAAAAACCTATTTTGATAAATGAAGTATTTCTAATCAATACAAATGTAAAGAGTTCTCCCACACCAGACAAACTGTTTAAAACAAAATATTCAACTTTACGTTGTTATTTAACATTAATATAAAATTTAGTGGTCAGAATTACAACTCATAGGTAGAGTTTTGATAAAGGCATGCTCCAACAGGTTATTGAAATAATATAATATTTCAATTTACTCTTTATCTTTTGGTCCTGCACATCAACTGAAAAAAAAACCCCACATGAATGGCAACAGAAAAAAGCCCCTCTTTCAGTGGTTACATAAAAGAACACAAAAAGAATCAGAGTAGAAATCCACATCTTATTTCTATTTCAATCACAGCAGAGTTCTAAATATCATTAGTTACAAATTAACAGCACAAAAATGTTATCAATGGCATTATTAAGAACATTTTTTCATATGACATAGGGTGTTCATATTGATGTAAATAACACTGCTTCATTTAAAAATAAACATTTTTATCATTTATTATTTTATCTGAAGGAAACTAAGAATTAGCATGACTGCATCTACACTAATGAATTCACTGCTCTAATTTTTTATATTTGGCTTTTATCTTCAGATAATAATTCTCTGTCTCCCCTCATCCTCTAATATCACCCCACCCTTAGACAAGTCTTCTTGAATTTTAGCTAACAAGGTATCTGTGTACTTGTATTCTTTTACTAATTCTGATTAATATTACCTTGACAATAAAGCAAAGCGACAGACAAAAGCAAAGCGATAAACAAAAGCTCTGACAACACAGACACTAAGTCACTATTTCTTTCAAATTTGCTAAATCAAGTTGATAATTAACCTCTCATTTATAGTACACCCTTTACAAATCAGGCAATGGTGGTAACTGAGGAAATTAATTAAGCTAACTTTAATTTCATTTTGCATTTTCCATTAGCTTGGTAAATTAAGCTGACAAATAATAAAGACGATAATAAAGTTCCACCTACGTGAATTCTTCTGCGTATTCTCAGTGGCTCCCGGAGATGACATGGCAGTAAGAAATAAGCAAGTCAAAAAAGAACAGGGTACTGGTCAAGGGAAAGCTCCAGTTACCAAGCAGCTCCGGGGACGTGCATCTTCACCGATGCAGAACAAAGCCCGATGCTAGAAGGCTGCTGTTTCAAAGCAGTTAGTACCACGACTGCCAGTTTTCAATGGGTCACTCGCAGCCAGATGCACACACATGGATCCTGGAAACCCAGTGCCTTTCCAGAACCTGACCACAAGCTCCCAGCAGCTGGGCTAGAGCAGAAACACACGCATGGATTCGGGAAGGGACCACAGGCTGCTACATACAGGGGTGCCAGCAAGAGAGAAATCTTCCCGGCACGTTAGAATCCGATGACATGCAGCTACAGCACGGGTTTATTTGGCAGAGAGCTGGAAGCGTTTGAAAATGATTTTGAAGCAAGGAAAAAGTATGGAATGGTTCCGAGTTCTTTTTTTATTAGGTGATGTTCACAAGGCTCTCCCCTCAAAGTATTTTTCTTTAACGTGGCTCAGCACAAACCAGATCACATACCATTCGTACTTCACACATAAAATATTAACAATTTTGGATGGGATTTTTAAATAAATTAGGAGTAGCCTTCTCTACTGAAAACTAAATTTTTTGTATTACATATCCAGATGATGTTTTCATCAAAAATTCAAAAAATGGTTATGCAGCTATGAAAATTACAGAAACAGCGTATGACTGAGAATCTTTGGGTATGGTGATGCTGCAGTTACACAACGGTGCATTTATGTTTCAGAAATTGTAAGGCATTGCTCAAAATTTGGAAGGCTGGCACACATTACCCCTTCACCTTAGGAGGGTGCACAGTGCTGCTGGAAACCATGATAGCCATAACAATTTCTTTCTTTTACTTAAAAAAAAAAAAATCACATTTTAAAAAGCTCCTTGATGATAATTTTCAAAATACAGCGTACAGACAAAAGGGAATTATTTAACAAATACTTCTCCAATCCTCATCATTCGAGGAAAAATTACCAAGAATGTGCAGGCCTACAAAACTCAGTTTTATTTCACTGGTGAAAACAACACCGAAAATATCTATAGGAAAGATTAAAAGAATAATAATAATCACGAGATAATCCCGCCTTCAGTCTGGACTTCAGTAATTAAAGGATGAATTCAAGTCAGAGCTGCAGACAAAATAGGCTTCTATTTTTTTCCACATCAATCATTTAAACGCTATAGACAATTAAAATATTATACCTTTAAACGTTTTCTTTTCTACATAAACCAAGTATGACAGGACATTTTTTTCCTGTTATCTACACAGTTAGCTATTCACCCTGGCAAAAGCCACAGAAAATCTCTATTGTTCCTCCACTCCTCACAGACCCAGGAGTCTGCGAGGCTGACTGCACAGGGCCAACTTCTGCTGCAGCCAACAGGACCTGTACCTGCACATCCCAGGGCCAGCTTCTTTTTAGCTGTAGCGATGTCAAAACTGTCATACACCTGACCTCCAAAAGGGCTTTTGACTTAGTGCAATGCTAGAATGCAAAAAGAGTAGGATTCAAAGAAAAAAAGCTACATAAATGCATCAATATTAAAATTTGTTGGGAGAATACACCAGCTTCCACAAAATACAAAGCAACATCAGACAGGATGAAAGAGCATACGAGTGACACATTAAAAATCCTGATAAAAACAAGGTTTCGGAAGTATTTGTAACACTAATATTCTGTGGGCTCTATTAACTCATTGTCTAAATACCACTTTCAGGTGATAGCCATCACAGAAAATTCTGAAATCTAGTCGAGCAAATAGATTACAAACAAGCAGCACTATCAAATTTGTAACATAGAAAGTTACATTACAGCCAAAACACACAACCAGCATGAAGTAAAATGAGCATTTAAAGCATTAAACGAGAAGTGGTTTGGGGTGAAAGAAAAGACAAAAGCAAAAACGAGCTTTGATCTGCTGCGTTGCAAGAGAACACAATATTTATTTCAAGGAAATCTGATTATCTAATTTGTCCATGAATAATCTGATCTCTTTATAGCATCCCATTCTAAACTTTAGATTTCCTTTAGAAACTCTACTCCCTATTTACAGCTTTGAAAATTCAAACCCATTTCCAATACACATAACTACCTTAGCAACGGATGCCATTTTATGATTGACTAAGATCCACCCAAGCCTGTATTGCCACCATCAAAGAAGTCCTGGTTTCCCCTCACCAGTTGAAAACTAATAAAAAAATGAGAGGAGAAGAAATAATTTCCTATCATCCCAGATTACTAAATCAGTTGTACTAATCCAGCACAGGCCCCCTTTTGCCAAAGCATAATGGGAAATAGCAGTCTGATGTAGCAATTCAAGATAAAATTGTAGGTAATTTTGTTTCTACAGCTTAAATACACTAAAAAACCCTTTTTCCCCCCTTCCATTGAAATGTAAATTCTATTTATTGTATCAAAAATGCTGTCTGTCTTGAAGACTTGACACTTGTAGACATTAACCTATTAGGTAACAAATTTATTTCCAGTCATTTGCAAAATAAATACATACACAAGATACTACCCATTGAAGTTTGCTTCAACCCAGTCATAATACTTAATCCAGCAAATATTTTGTTTCGTCAAAGTCTTGTCAAAGGCAGCTAATAAATTTACACCTCGTGCTCAATACAATAGTGTTGCCAATTGAAAAAAAAAAAAAAGTAATGTTTAGGGGGTCCAGCAAGAGGCAAGCAACTGGTTTTGTGTGCTATCACACACAGTCTCTATCAAGAAAAAGAGCCCTGGGACAGGTTGCCCAGGGAGGGTGTGGAGTCTCCTTCTCTGGAGACATTCAAAACCCGCCTGAACACCTTTCCATGTGATCTCATTTAGGTTCCTGCTCCGGCAGGGGGGTTGGACTGGATGATCTTTTGAGGTCCCTTCCAATCCCCAACATTCTGAGATTCTGTGTAAAGCGTCCACTGCTCCTGGGTACTTATTTGGGTATTTAACATTTCAGTGCTGGTGACATCTGCCCTGTTGTATAAAGATTCAATTACCTATTGGGCAGGATTGAAATCCTTGAAAGACCAAGAGTGAACCTTCCTTAAATTTCTCTATTGTAAAGGACTTTTTAAAATGTTGGGCTGGGGTTTTTTTTTTTATGTTTTGAGGTTTTTTTTTAAATGCATGACTTAAAGTCCATACCTATTTCAAGGAAGGCAAAAAAGAGGACAGAAGTTACAAGTACTTAGATTCAGACCTAGAAACTTTAAAAACACGTCCTGCAAATTAAACAGATGTAGCAGAAGCGTTGCTTATCTCTCACAGCCTTCTTTCCCTCTCTGAGCCCAGATACCAAAAGCCTGCAATCTCAAGCAGGGTCAGACCCTTTGTGTCAACACCACTGTGGGATAAGAGCGTGTCAGCTTGTGGGACTGGGGCTCCTTTGGTCAGTGAGGAGGTGAGGGTCGCTTTCCTCATGCACAGGGTGTATTTGTTACAGGAGATGTGGAACATCTAATCCAAGAGCATCTGGAAGCACAAGATGCTTCACGGACACCCAGCCTTGTGACAAGGCAAAGGCTTTGGGTTATCTGGTTCACTGACTGCTTGTGCCCAGTGAATACTCTTGGGTAAATCACGTTGGGATTGTACCTATGGGAAAAATATTCTTACTGGCTTAATTCAACTGCTGTAGTCACCCAGGAGTGTTGTACCCAGAACGGGTACAACCAAACCCAGAACTCAGATGGGCTCAAGTGCAGCAAAGTGCAGATCTCACAGGAGTAATTACTGTGGGATGATCTCTCACCACTGAACCCAAATAGTGACACCAGCATTAATACAGTGTCCCAGCTCCCCAGCTCAAATGGGGTAACTCCATGAGCTGGTGGATTGAGAACTGGCTGAATGGCAGAGCTCAGAGGGTTGTCACTGGTGGTGTGGAATCAAGCTGGAGGCCTGTATCTAGTAGTGTCCCCCAGAGGACAATACCGGGTCCAGTGTTGTTCAACCTGTTCATCAATGACTTAGATGAAGGAACAGAGTTGCCTCCTCAGCAGATTTGCTGATGATACTAAACTGGGAGGAGTGTTGGATACGCCAGACGGCTGTGCTGCCATTCAGAGGGACCTCCACAGGCTGGAGAGATGGGCAGAGAGGAACCTCATGAGGTTCAATAAGGGAAAGTGCAGGGTCCTGCATATGGGAAGGAATAACCCCAGGCACCAGTACAGGTTGGGGGCTGACCTCCTGGAAAGCAGCCCTGGTGAGGCCCCACCTGGAATACTGTGTCCAGTTCTGGGCTGCCCAGTACAGGAAGGACACGGAACTCCTGGAGCGTGTCCAGCAAAGGGTGACTAAGGTGATTAAAGGGCTGGAGCATCTTTCATATGAGGAAAGGCTGAGGGAGCTGGGCCTGTTCAGCCTGGAGAAAGGATGACTCAGAGGGGATCTGATTAATGTTTATAAATATCTAAAGGGAGAGTGTCTAAAGAACGGGGACAGATTCTTCTCATTGCCACCCAGCAATAGGATGAGAGGCACAAATTGCAGCATAGGAAGTTCCACCTGAACATAAGGAAGAATTTCTTTACTGTGAGGGTGACTGAGCACTGGAACAGGTTGCCCAGAGAGGTTGTGGAATCTCCCTCCCTGGAGATATTCAAAAACCATCTGGACAAAATCCTGGTTCATGTGCTCTAGGAGACCTTGCTTGAGCAGGGTGGTTGGACTAGATGACCTTCAGAGGTCCCTGCCAACCTCAACCATTCTGTGATTCTGTGTGATTCTGTGAAATCACCTGTTCTCCTGCTGGGTGCACGTAACATGTCTGTTCTGGCTGGTGGCGGTTCTGCCACGGTACAAACCAAGGCTTTGCTCTCTCTTGGCTGCCGTATTTTTCAAAATCCCAACCGAAGATACCCTCCCTTCCCTACTCAAACGAATCACTGAAATGCAAAATCACAAAGTACAACATTAAATTAGAACTCTCATTATTAACCAACTTGGTGATGGAAACAATCTGTCAACAAAACTTGTTTACAGCAATGAAACACCTGGATTATTATTAATGTGACAGGCTCTGGGGTAGTATATTTAGAAATGTTAAAAGTAAATAAACTTCATGTGGCTGCTATGATCTTTTACAATGTCATCTACTTTTGCTCAGAAGAAACATACAGGATTGTGTGCTCAAAATCACAGCACAACTTCTAAAACAGCTACATCACTGAATGCATGAGCTTTGTCAACCATATTACCCTGCATTTGGAAGACAATATGAAGATGAGGAAAAAGTTATTTTGACAGCCATGAGAAAACAGCAAGATAAAAAGGATCCCTAGACTGGAAGAAAAAAGAAAATCAGTTTGACACACTATCTGTTGAGGTGAGTAGATTGTAAAAAAAGGAGAACAAAAGAATGGAGGCAACAGACTACTCCAAATATCATGTACTCTTAGAGAAGGGAATAGCGAAAGCCAGGAAATTAAAATTTAGATACAAACATATTTAAGCTACTGATAAAAGGACTGGAAAACTGCAATTTCAACAAAAGCATTTCAGATGCATGAAGAGGGATATGACAAAAGATCTACATATCAGATGTGACCCAATGACTTAACCTAGAAGAGAAAAGCAAGAAAAAACACCTCTTCACTTCACCAGCCTCCTTCTCAGAAAGTATTTTGATAAAGCTTTTAAAATTTAGCAGGACTTGTTTGGGAGAGATCTGTGATACAAAGAGCTGAAAACATATTTTGTTGTATTATAAATAGAAGTGCTGAAAATGGTCATATGACCAGTTTCCCTGAGCTTGAATTAAACTAATCCTGTTAAAGCTGAGAAATATGCATGACTCAGTAGCCAAAGCCTCGTGCATATCTGCCCTTACAAAGTTCCTGCCACCTTTCATTGTCCAAAAGTGCTGTGTTGCTGATTTCTAAATGGCCCCTATTGCTTTACTTTTCTTTCCAGAAACAAACTCAAAACATTTCACCCTAAACTTTTTTTTTTTTTTTTTTTAAATAAAAAGGGATTTTTAGAAGCCATTTTTAAATCTATCATGTATACAGTTCCCATTTGGACAAAGTCTGAAGTAAACTCAGCAGCATTTGTTATTACCATTGTGCAACTCTACTAATTTTGCAACTTTAATTTTTTTTCCATTACCTACCTCACTGCTCTGCTTCATTCTTCCATTTTGTAAAGAGATTAACAATATTCTCTGAATATTTACTACACAGTCCTGGCTGCACTGGAACAGCAGTAATGTTAACTTTAACAAAACAAAACAACAAAAAAATTGTACCACGTGCTGTGGTGGAATGATTTCAAATCTCAGTGCAGTCATTAATGCATTAAGTTTCGATTATCAAGAGAAAATAACCACGTATTTGCTATATGATTCCTAATTTCTCAGCCAAAAATATTAAAATTATACACAAACTTTCTAAACTATGCAAGAGTAAAATCCATCAAATACTAAAACCAAATATACACACACATATACCAACTAGAATAATTTCTACTAATGCAATAAATTGCAAAGAGCCACAAGAACTTCTTTTTTTTTAGCAGCTTTATAAGCCTCAGCCAGGACAGGACAGCACAGAACATGAGCCATCACCTGCAAGCGGTTCTCCAAACACTGGAATTTATGTATGCTAGGGAGAAACTTGCAGGCTACCTCGTATGGTATACATGTATTTTTCATTCATAAATCCATCATCTTTTACAGCAAAGCTCTCTGAAAGATAAATTACTGAAAAAATAAACTGGACAACCTTTGAGATGTTTTGTCTTAGTGCATACTCACACTTCAGGTACACAAATACCAGTGCCGTAGCAGTATCAACAGGGACAGCACACACAGCACAGTTTGTCCTACCCCTATACACTTTGAGTACAGCAAACAACAAAGGAAAATGTTTGTCCCTGTAAAAAGTCTTAAAGCAAAAGGAAAAGAAAGAAAAATAAAATCTACTTTTCAAGATGGAAGAGAGTACAATCTGCAATAAAGATGTGAAAAAAGACAGCAACAAACTCTAAACCAGTATCGCCATTGACAAATACAAACAAAATTAATCGTTTCTTAAAATAGTATTACTTACTTATTTCATGCTACCTAAAGGTAATAACATCAACAAGCGAGAACGTTAGTGGATTCTCAACACTTCTCAATGCTGCGAACAGGCACATACACTGAGCTTTGTTTGAGGCCCCTCTTGATGACACCTGGTATCTTCAAAGAACGTACTTAACAGGTTAATGAATTACCACTTTGTACCTTAGCAAAGACAGTAGGAAGATCTAAATGAAAACAGAAACAATTCTGTTTCTTGCTTGTGTAAAGGTGATTTTGTTTCAATATTAAAATAAGTGTTTAGTCAATATTAAGTACACAAGGGCACTTAAAATGTTTGTAAGGTTATATACATTTGAAGATTTCACACTTTCATATTGTCCCATCCAGACTAGACACGTGTATCTATTCATATTTACACATAAAAAAACCTCCAGGGAAGTAAAATTTAAAACAGGTCTGATACACCTGTGAGGCTGCCCACCTGCCCTGCGAGCCAGACCTGCATTTCCATGGTCAGTGACATTATGCAATTAGTATTTTTTCTGTATTCACTGTAAAATTGATGGGATGTATCACTGAATTCAATTTTCTAGTGCTGTACTATTTTGACCCTCAGACTATGCCATTCAGTGTCTTAATTCCAGTAAAACTTACTTTCTCTCCTGAATAAGGCATGAGAACTCAGCACTGGTGAATGTGAGAGTTACAGCTGGACACAGAAAAAAGTGCATACGACCCTCGTTTTAGCTCCTCCAGAAAACATATTTAAGGAATGTTTTTGTGGGACCTCAATTTCTGCAGATTCAGATAGAATGAACCTATACATTTATGAAATATATTTTTATGCAAGACATTTATCACCCTTAATCAGGAAGCTAATACTTTTTAGCATATGGGTATTCAAAATCACAAATAACAAATTATTATTAGGAAAATTGGCATTTCTGTTCTTTTCCATTAAAACACAATTTAATGTACAATGGTTTCAACTGCATGTGCATTGAAAGATGCAAGTGTACATAAGGGCAGTTTAAATAGCTCTTTCCTGGACCCATACAGTGGGTATTTTATGAACTGAATGTTTATGAACACATTTCACTCTGGACAGTTACACAAGGGTGAATTAGTTGAGGTTGTAGTCTATACTTGCAATATAAAATGTAAAGAATCATCTACCCAACTACTTACTTCACATATTTCAGTTGGAACTAACCTTTCTTGAATACAGCAAACCAGAGTTATAAGCAAGATAAGATTTTTTTATTTTTATTTTTTTATTATAAGAAATAGTAAAAGCTTTACATAATGGTACTAGTACGTCCTCACCTCAACCTTAAAATGTGTTAGGTTATGTACCACTAGAAGTATTTGCTTTTTAGATGATGGTAACTTAGACATGTTCCTGCTTTTGTTGCTGCCTTTTTCTTCTTCTGTGCCAGGATCTCTATGGCCATCTACTGAGTTATTTCAGCATGCATGGTCAACCAAAACCAAACCAAACAACAGATCAGTTCCTGCACAAATCTAGTGAACCTTGGAAGTAGCTTAATACAAAAAATTGCAAGAAGGAGCCACCAGTTAGAATTGGCAAAGCTGCTATAGAACTGAAACATCTGCCACTAAATAATCCTGAATTCTTCATGACCAGGAAGCTCTTACTCTCCCTGTTTCTAACTAGCTGATGAAATCTATCCTAGATACTCAGAAATTGGTTGAAGGTCCAAAAGGCTGGAAAAAGAGTGACTGAAGCCAATCTAATAAATATCTGTATTTCACCATTCAAATATTACTAAATATTACATTCAGGTTAACAACAGAAATTCCGAGTAGCATCAGACCTGAGAAAGAACACAACTTCGTAAGCAAGTAACCATAAAAATGCCTCCTCCAGCTATGTCTTTCCCATTAACAATGTACCTGTTTTTTAGTAGTTTAACCTCAATTTCCCGGGAAAATGTCAAGCAAGAGAGTGAAAATTGTTGCCAAAGTCAAAATACAGTATCTACTGTTTATTTCAAAACATGTTGTTTTCATCTTATAGAAAGAATTCAGACTTGCTTGATATGACTACTCTTTAAAGTCTGTTAGCTATTACTCCTCTCTCTTCTGCCAGGTACCAGCTTCTCCACCAGTTCATTGTACCAAAAAATATAGAAATTAGGTTAACTGATGTTTAATGCTCACATTTAAAATCTGTCACTCTGTCTGTGCTTCTGCAGCCTTCCATAGCTTCTGCTAATTATTTTGTATTGTTCAATAGACCTAGAATATCCTTAACCCTGGTCTTTCCTTGTTACAGCACAAATCCTACTCCTTTCCCATTGATACTGGCTGCATCAGCCACAGATTGTAGTTGAACTTTTCAGTGAAGAAACATGCAAAGACTTTGGTTTTTTTCTTAGCATGTCTGCCATTTTCCTTCCTTGTAGTAAACTAAAAACCTTCTCTTGGCTACCAAGACAAGCTTTGTCTACCCAAGACAAGCCTTTTATAACTAGTATTGGAAATCTGTATGCATCTGTACCCCTTGCAGAACCAGTTACTTAGTTTGGAATAAATTTCAAAGTCAACACACAACTAACACCTTCCTCTTCTATAAAAATAATTGTCTTTGTAAAATACTTACTGTCAAATGAGTTACAATCTCTTTTGGAATAAAAGAAGCCAAGACGGGAATAACTTTGGAAACCATTCTCCTGGCTTCCAGAAACTCACTTGAAACCTTTAATCAATACAAGCAAAAAAACCCAGGATTCACTATGTTCACAAGCATCAGGTACTACAAAATAGCTGCCTTGCTCTGGAACAGAATGAGCTTAGCATTATCTTTGGTTTTGTATTGAGCTAGTGTGTTGAAAGCTGTCAAATCAATCAAGAAAAGGGGTTGTTATGGTAAACTACAGATAAAGTGACATTTTACATAATCTGTGTTGCTTGTCTGTTAATGTTAGCTTTATTATTTTCCTTTTTTAGCACTATGTAAAGATGAGATGAAAAGGCAAAGAAGAATGCAGCTGATAGAAATCTCCATCCCTTCTTTCAATTTCAAGAGACAATTAATTGACATAAGTCAATGTACTTGACTTCATTCTCATAAATAAAGATTAGTCACAAAGCCACTGTCACACCTTATTCAAAGCAAAAGATAATAGCAATTGTCAAGCTGATCAAACGTTCACATTAGTAGGTACAATAAGCCTCAATTTAAGATTTACTGAAAATGATAATGTGTTCCATCTAAGAACCACAGACAAAACAATAATACATGACATAGTTTCTAGCCATTACATATTATTTAGGACAGATATTTGTATATATCATCGTGTATATCCAACAACTTGAACTACAAAACTTACATTTGTCTGATGGAATATAATACTGTGAAAATTTCCTAAAAATAGCTAGACAAAAGTCTAACAAGTAACAGCCTGCGACACATGTCAAAAACACATTCATGCTAGACAAGACATCAATTAGTTGAAGACAAAGCCCTTAACTTCCAAAATTGAACACCAAGGGAAAGGCTTGAATTAGATACAGAATTTCTCAAACCTAGCTAAGACAACAGAACCATCTGTGTTCTTCCTACACTTATGACTCTCCCAAAGAAAAAAGTAGCAAGAACAGGTAAACTGAAAAATAAACAGCTTGCTGGGCCCACATAAAATTAACATTATCAAATGTAGAACTGGAACAGTTCCTTATTAGTTTCACTTCATACAAGAATTACTGTAACTCTTGCAAACATTCAAGTAACAAAATTAAAAAATTCAATTTACCTTTGAAGGTCTCAAGTTCCTTCCTGTTGGAGAAAAGCAGAATTTAAAAATCATTATTAGAAATACTACATCTAGAACTACATGAGATATTTTACACAGTTTAAGGCTCATTAAAAGGCAAAACCCAAAGAATTTGAGTATTATCGTTTATAAGGGTAATATTACTAAAAGTGTCTATCTAAAGCAAACACTACAAACCGTTTAGAACTTAGGTTCCCATCTATTTATAAACATCTACAATTATGCAAATCTAGCCACATAATTTCTAGATATACTGTTGCAAAAATAACCAACATTTCTTAAGGCTTTACGAACTAAAACACCCATTCCTTAGCAGCGCTTTGCCAACATACAGCGTAGTGAATAGCAACTCGTGTTCCACTTTAATCAGTGCTATTCAAAATCCTTTTGGCAACAGCAAAGGAGAAAAAATTGACAATATCACTCACTCCACAACACGCTTTAAAGGCAACAGAGGCACAGAGCGACATTCCTTAGAGGTTCTAAAGTAGGATGAGTGACAGATAACCCACAACACTCACCCAGCAGAAAACTAAGAAACGAAGTCAAAAGCAACTGCGTCTTTTTTCCTTCCTATCAGGTCACTGTCCACTTTTAGTAGCGATGCAATTGTGAATGCAAAGGGTATAAAAACTAAGAGAAATATTTTCTCTATTTCCAAGAAGCTGCAAAATGCTCCATTTGCCATTGCTACAAAGTACTGATTTATCAGGAGTTTAGAGACTAAAGAAGAATCAAAGTAAGCTGGCCTTTTCACAGGCTTTTTACAAAACGCTCATTTATAACAAACACCTTTTCAGTCTGTGCTTTGCAAACTGCTTCGTTAAATTCTGAAAGCAAAAATTAAGAGAATGAAATTTTTAAAAGCCTGAACTAACAGTTGTCCAGATACATTATTCTATTCACTATCCATATCTAAAACATGCTTCAGTCATTACCATATACACTGTTTCACAATATATGGTATATGCTATACCAGAAAAACTCCTTCTCGTCCCTAACAGATGACGCAATTCAGCATTTATTCTTGCATCAAAACCAGACAAAACTGTTTCAAGCCTGAAACAATTCATTTTCTAAGTAGGACAAAGTATTTTAAAAGAAGTGAGAGAATACATTTACCTCCACATTTTCCGTGAGCATCCCACTTTTGTCACCAAATGTCACATACAGGCTTTTGAAAGAATGGGTGCTTTAACAGGAAACAAGCTATAGTGTGACTTACAGTAGCGAAGCCTATCACTTGTAACTTCCTGTGAGTATCTATTTCCCTTCCTGCTTCTCTTCTATCCTTCTCCCAAGTTGGCTTCTCCCTTTTTTAACCACGGAAAAAAAGCTACTTCATGACACCTAGGATTTGCAGGTTCATACCCTAATAAATTTTTCCTACTCTAAGTACTCTAAATATAATCACAAAATTCTTCAACACTCTCATGAGTTGCACTCCTTCTGTTTTAATAATGGCATACTATCTGACGAAACAACAATCACAGGAAATGCTTGTTTTCCACAGACTGAAGCAAAACTATACTGAGGAAACATCTTGTGAAAGTAAGAGGAAAAAAACTGACGCTGGTTGATCCTAAAATCAGAAGGTCTCATGCTACTTGTCTCCAAAAGGGAAGACAAATAATTACTGTCATTGTGTTCAAACAAATTAGCAAACAAGATGGTTACACAGTAACCAACTGACAGTGATACTTATTGCTTTTGTCTAAAACCCCAGAACGTCCCCTTTCACAATCCATCGATATTCTTAGGGTTGATGCATTAAGATGCTGTCAGTATACCCATATATACAATTGCCATTCATTAAGAAAGTTGGAAACTAAGATTTGACAAAACATTAAAAAAAAAAAACCAACCTACAAACCCATACCTCTGAAAAATTTAAAATATCTACAATTAGCATACAGTAAAAATACAGATTTGGAATCTAAGGATCTACATTTCCTAGTATCCTCCTACCAATTCAGATCCAAGGACTGATGATTCTTTGTATTTTAGACAACATGAATGAATTAATCACATCTTGTGGTTTCTCAACAGTTAATAAAACATATATTTAGAAATATATATTTTAAAAAATCCTAATTGAAAATATGCTCTGCATCAGCAACATGGAGGATTTTTTTTTTTTTAAATCAAATTAACCAAAATGAAAACTTAAAAGTTTTAAAATTTTAATCACAAATCTTTTTCATCATCAGCTTTGGTAAGAACCAGACACTAAACTTAAAGTGGAAAGGAAAATGACCTGTAAAGATACGGGATAAAACAGACGACTTAAGATTAAATCAGTACATTTTCTAGATGTGTAATTACCAACTTCTAGATAGATGTACAGAAAAAAAAATGTATTACAAAGTATTACATTCCTCCTCCCCTTTGTACGTAAATGAATAATTTTGTATTTATTGATAAACTGTCAGGAAGAAGATACCGCCTCCACCTTCTCTATGAAACTAGAGACAAAAAAAATCACCTGCAGAAGTAAATACACTGAACTTAAATTTAGAAAGAAACTATGTACTTGGAACACAGACAATATATAAAAGACAAAGCAGTTTGCACAAGTAATTAATGAAAACAGTTCTGGAAAACATCTTCAAGACGAGGTTAAAAGGCAAGCAGGAGGAAAAACTTGCAGTGGAAGTAGGCCCAGATGAGTAGCTAAGACTGCTGCCTCTCATTATTTTAGCTCTTGCCATATTAAATTACCAGCTTTGATACATTTTTGTATTTGTTTTTCTTTACTTAAATTATTCATTCTTGGAGACCATTTTTCACATTAGGTTTATACAAAAGCTAGAGCAGCAGAGCTCAGCCTTTGATGGATAGCTTACTAGCAACATCATACCAGAAGACAAAACTGCAGTACAATGAATCAGCTCAGCAGAAGAGTTCTGTCAGCTGTTTCAGCTTAAAAGTGTATTACCCTACAGACGTTTTCCACAGGAAAAGGCTCACCTTCCCCTCTACCCCATTTGTCTAACTAGTTCAAGGCAACTGAAAGCTTTCCACAGAGAAATGTTCCTGGATTTTACAGAGTTTTTGTAATAAATAAATAAATAAATAGATAGATAAATAAATAAATAAAAACCATGTTCTTCACAGATGGATAAGATAATCCTTTCCATTATTATTAGAAAGAAAACACACACCTGCCTTGCTCTAGCCTCCCTACACATGAAGGCTCTTGAAGCCCAGTGTGGGCTGCTCAGCATCTATCCAGGATTAAAGGAACTCCCATGCTGTGTCTGATCACTAATAAATCAAAACCACTATTTGACATCTGATTATATGCTGTTTTACTTTAGCTAATAAATTTTAGGTTAGTGCCAACAAATCTGTCCAGTTCACAAATAATAATATTCTTTACTTTTTTACAGTTAACAGTAAGCTTTCAGAAGAAAAGAATTAATAGTTGTATTATAATATAATACGAATACCTCCTTTCAGTGAAAGATGAAGTTTAGTACCACTGAGCAAGAAAAGAAGGCTAAAATAAAAGGCTAAAGGCTAAAATAATCAGAATATAAAGGCACAAAGGCACTTTAAAAGTAATCTTGCTCTGTGTACAATGCAACTTGTGAAGCTCAGCTTCTTTCCTCAGAGGCAAGAGGCTGTACAGGCTCCATCTACACTGGACTTAGGCACATGAAAACTGTCTGGTCACACATACAGGCAGTCATTTTCATCTCTTCCTTTCTAGTTGCTTCTTTTCATAAAATAGATAGGAGGCTTAATTACTCTGTGAAATTCTATACTCCTCAAATTCAGTTGAAAATGACTGACAGGATAACAGCAAGTAAAGGGCAAAAACTGTCAGTGAAACCCCAATTGCACAAGCAACAAGTCAGGAAAAACATGATATTTGGGTGTATTTTAATGCTGGTATAAGAGACACTCTATTCAGATTCTCAGCCCCTTCTGAGCATGATGGACATAGGTAAATCTGACAATACACCTGTCTGTGCCCCATGCCTAAAAAGGCACAGCTGGTAATGTCTCAGGGTTCAAAATAACCTTAAGAAATTAAATTAAACCATTGTTAACGTAAGAGATCCCACTGAGAACTTCTCTGAAACATCTCATCAAAAAAGACTTGAGCCATATGTATACAGGATATACATAAACAGGATATATATAAACTTTTAAAAAATACAATACCCTCTTTGGGTAAGATTTGGCCTCTTACCTGAAGCCAAATCCAGACAATATTTGAATCAAGTACTCCACCTTAGACTGAATATGTATTTCTGATTTTCCATATTCCAACATTTTTTCATACCTAAAAATGCACTTCGAATCAAGGAAATACAGCTGTCAGCAGATGACAACTGGGTTTTAGTCTGAAGTATACCTTCTATACAAATTTTTATTTGCAAGAAGTACAATGAATTCTGAAGTGAATTAAATCTGTAGTGCCTCCAAGCTCTGCTGAAACAGGGTGTGTTTTTTGAATTATTATTTTTAAGTTACCTGGAATGTTCCAATGATCATGTTGTCAGTGGTCTCAACTTCTTCATTTACAGAAAAGTTGAGCTTCAGGTTTTGTTGTGAGAATATATAATTTTGGAGACCACAGGTGAAGCTGTCTATAATACATAACTAGTCCCACACCAGAACTTACACGAACAGTTAGAAGGCAAATACAAATTCCCAATTACCTTCGCATTCCTCTCAGGCTTTTCATTGCACTGTTGGATTAACTCCGCTTTAGTCACTGAGACAGACACTAGGAAGAAGATTGTGCTGGATATCACTGCTAAACAAAAATAAATCCAGAAAGAGGAATATGGGAGGAGAAGGACAGGCAGGAGGGGGAAGAGGAGTAAAGATCAAAGACAAATGCTTGCTGGAAGTTTCCAACTTCACAAATTAGACCTGTGTGTAAAGACACAGTTTAAAACCCTGTAAATTCAGTTTATATGGACACCAAATCATTCCTCCAAAAGTCAACCCTCTGATCTTCCAGGTGATCCAGGAAGATCAGGTAATATACCCTAGCGTGACACTCTGCAATACACAGAAGCCATCTGGAGTGCCTGGCTCCTGGTTTGCAGGACTGGGCTGGAGGATGTGGCAGGTTCAAGGTTAGTCATTAGAGGTTCCCAAACCAACGTAGGGTGGAGATGGAGAAGGACAGACAGGCCCTAGTACAGGGCTTCCACCTGCTCTACAGCAATTGGACAAATTTATCAATACTGATCTGTAGCCACTTCTGGAGAGAACATAGAAATAAATCAGGTAATTTATGAAAGTGTCCTGCACAGACACAGGCCATAACAGAGAAGTGAAAGCAGAAGACAGAAGCAGTCCAACCTTTTCTATACTTTTGTTAAGGGAAGCAATAAAACACACAGAGCCTCAACAAAATATGTGCACTGTTTTCTCTTGTCACTTTTAGATTTAAGAAATTAAAGTAGCTGATGAAAACAGGTCAATTAATAATCACTTTTAAAATCTGGGCTGCCTGGAAATTCAAAGATGTTTCTATTACTTCACAATTCACTTCTTTCTTTTCAATCTCACAGATCAGCACTTTTTTACTAAACAAAACCAAACCTTCCCAAACACTTGGAACTCAGAACACAATTGTGTAGCAAAGCCTTGATTCAACTTGGCCAGAATTTAATATAAGGTTTGCAGTAGCAGATGTGCTGAAGTGGTTTTGTTTGGGTTTTTAAATGAAATTTAAGCCAAGTGGAAAGACAAAGTATCAAAGATAGTTGACTTCTGCTTAAGAGTTTATTCATCATCTAGTAGTGACCACTGTCATGTTTTCACTACCCAGTTGAAGAATGGACAGTAACTGCAAAACCACACATCCTGCTGTACATTTGCACATCATTCACACCGTTTTAAGCAGGTATCCCTTAAAGATTTAAGTAGTGTATTAAATGCAGATAGCTCAAAGCTTTGCAAACATTTCTGAAAGCTGATCATCCTCCTATCTTTTACCTGTAAATGGTGAAAAATTACCAGCGATTCTTTGGCTGCTCAGTTCATTACAAATTCTTATTTATATTTCTTTCAAAAGTGGCTTTCAAAGGAGTCACACTATTATTTGATCACCTCAAGATAATAAATCTCATCAGTAATTTCAAAATATTGCCCATATGATCTCAACCCACAGAATCGTTGATAAATACCTAGCCAGATAAGAATGTAGATTTTTTTTTTTTTTTTTAAATCCAGTGTAGTCAAAAACATCCTGCTTTAAGTGAATGAAATGAATGGGAACTTGTTGCCCAAGAAAAGTAAGTTCTCAGGTTCTACTGTATCTTGCAAAGGGCTGTAACACCAAGATCAGCTTTCCACATGTAACAAAACACTAGGGAATCCAGTTAAATACTGAGAGACCACAGAAACACCAAGTTCTTTACAGTGATGCCAGCAGGCAGAATGGACAGTTCCGTATTTTATCTTCAGGGAAAACAGATAAATGATTTTCTAGCCTGAAAGCAACAACCAGTAAATTCAAACTACTTGACTCAAGGGTAATCAAAAGACAATCTCAAAACAGCATATGGACAGTAAAAATTATGTATTCAATTTGAATGATTTTACAATGAAATGTGTTTATAGAAGTTGAGGTGTAAATACTATTTACAAAGAAAAAAAATTAAGATTTAAAGAAGGTATAGCCACTTATCTGCAATTTAATGTAAAAATATTTCTGACATCTAACAAGATCCAAAAGAAAATCTGAGAGATACTGCATTCCACCTGTTATGTCTTATACAGTTAAGATTTCAAAATGATATTAAAAAAAAAAAATTCTTCATATCCTGATTCAAGCTTTAGGCAGCTAAAGAGGGACTTTTCTCTGGATGTCATCAGATGTAAAAGCAAAAAACCTGAGAACTCCAAAGTTACGTCACTTGCATCAGTCACAGAAATAATGTAAGTACTTTTTTGTGTACTTAGGATTAGCACTTATGACAACGACACAAAAATATTTTCCCTCCTCCAGACTGCTTGAACACGCTTTTCAGATCATTTAGGTCAACTACTACTCTGAAACAGCTCTGAGCCTGAAGCAATTAAAAGCCTTGAAGTAATGAAAAATCAATAAAAAAAAAATAAAACTACTACTAAAATACTGTTGGAATTAAGCAGCAAGTAAGGTTTTCTATTTATCTGAAGAACACTGATTCTTCACCATCAGATGTGAAATTTTATCCAGTAAAAGAGAAAAGCAAAGAGCTAAGGAATTTGAATGATGTTGCAATGGAGATTTTTTTGCTTCCATACTCAAATGGAGCTACGTAAATAGCTGAAGTCTTTCCATGGCTACTGAAAAGTAGCTGAAGTCTCCTACATTCCCACTGATGGAATGGATCAGAGCAAAATTTCATAACAGAAATTGT
The DNA here is from genome assembly GCF_000700745.2 of Antrostomus carolinensis. Taxonomy (NCBI): domain Eukaryota; kingdom Metazoa; phylum Chordata; class Aves; order Caprimulgiformes; family Caprimulgidae; genus Antrostomus; species Antrostomus carolinensis. Next base: position 127,812 of record NW_010312863.1, read on the forward strand.
AAACATCAACTGGTAATCAAGCTAATAAATACAATTAAAAACAAATACTACCCTCATATAATCAGTAGCTTCAGGGTACAGTGAAAGTATTATCTTAGATGTTTCAAAAAAAGAAATATTTTTCTTGATGAACAACACTGGGATTCACCTTTCAGGTGCTATCATTCAAAAGAACGGTAAAAATTAGGGAGATGGCATTAAAAACAGAAGAAAATTGTAGAAGTGAAATAATTAAAAGCAACCAAGTGTTTTATCCTCTGCTTAGTGACTGATACAGGCCATTAAACATTGGAACCATTCCAAACTTGAATCTGTAATGCAGAATAAATTCTTAGCCCCTTCTAACAGCTTGTGCCTTCAGATGTAAAGTTTTGCACAGGATCCAGTTTTGACATTTTTGCTTTCATCCCATTGCTATCCAAATAAAGCAGACAATTTGCAAATTTAAATTTTTTTTAAACTTTTCTCTTAGTAAGCAATGCCATTGGATCACTAAAAGATACATGTATCGGCACAATTTATTTTAATCACACAATCAAAGGTTTAGGAATCAAGTTTTAAAGCTGAAATTTGAGAGAAGAAATTTAAGAGAAGCTACAAACAACTACAAGCTACAAAGAAATTTAAGAGAAGATGGAGAGAAAGTACAAAGGCCACTTCCATCATCAACTCCACCACCTTTAGTTTTTCCTAGAAAGAAAAAAAAGTTCCTGCAAACGTGTTTTGGGAAAAAGCCACAGAACAAAATCTAGACCTTCCTTTAATTTGGCCATCAATTTCGCCATAACTATTAAAGGAAAAAAAAATTACAGTATTCAAAAAACTGGCCAAACGTTATTTACTAAGTGACATGTAATATACCACAAGTCCACAAACACAAAATAGTAAAGAAAGCCTGTAACCCCACGTGCACTCTCCACCATCCATGCTGTGGTTCCACACAGCATCAGTGCAATTGTGGCAGTTAGAAGTCAGAACTTGTTATCACTTCAGGCATCCTCAACACACCCATCTGACACAGGAACGTAAAATCTCCCTCACAGAGGTGTTGTCAATAAATGCAATCAACACTTTTCTTTGTTTGAACAATTTGTAAACAAATTGGGTTTGGATGTAAGTGAAAAGGAATTATGAAAGATCTCAGGAAAAGAACTCATAGTGAAGAAAGATAATTTATCAGGAGGCACGATAAAGCAGAGAATGGATTTTAGCTTGGTAATGGCAAACTCTTAAGCCCTGTTCTCCTCCCACTAGCCACAATGAATTAATGACTTTGACAAATAATGCAGTTTTGAGGTGAGGAAGAATACAAAATGATGATTAAGGCAGTCCTAAACCATCTGTTTCTATTCTTGGTATAATAAATCTGGACAAGGAAGGTCTGGTACTAACAGACTGTCAAGATTTGCAGATTATGCCCAGTAACCAGCACTACATAAAGGTAGAGAAAAGTTATGCAGGATTGACATAACGTTTAACATTTTCTAGAAAACATGAGTAAAAGGTGCTATAAGGTGCAGAGGATCCAACACAAACATTCACTCTTTAATCACAGGTCACAAAATCCAGCAAAGAAAAAATCTCTTATACGCCTATTCAAAAGAAAATGAAACTATAGGGAGAAGGTACATAACAAATCTCTTTATAACAATGTCATTCTCTCTCTCCATCAAGCAAAGACCACCACAAAAGAAGGGCAAAATTAAATCAACTTAAAAGTAACAGAAATTATACTGCACATTCGCACTTTGCAAATAATACAAAAAATTCCCCAAAACCTACAATCTTTTGATCTGCTATGTATTCAGGCTTGCCCAATGTTTCCAAATACTTGAAGCACTGATGGGAGTAAAACTCACTAATAATGAAGCAGCCTGCTCCTTTGGATTTGATGCATGCAAAATACTGTACTGAAGGTCTTCTTGTGGACAAAAGAAAGTTCAGAGCCCTAAAATTATACAAAAGGAAATATAATCGTCAAGGGAACTTTTCCAAGGCTTGTGCCAGCTCAGTTTTTCAGGATCAATAGGAATTCAAATTCCATGTGTCTGTCCAAAGAAGTTGCAATAAATTATGCCCATAAAATTAATTCCAGCCAGTTATCACCATGAAAACACTTGCTACAGATTGTGCGGCATGTAAACTCACGAACAGCAGGATGGAAAAGATCTCTGCAATGTGAACTCTGCTTTGAGAACAGAAACTTAGAGCCATACAATTACTGCCTAATGAAAACTCAAACCCAGACATCCACTGCTCATCTACCATATGCTGTCCCCAAGATAATAAAAGTTCTGCATCCACCCTTGCAAAACCAGTATTTATGTACCCACGGACACAGAGATGTAGCAGCTGAAAATCTATAACCCCAGAAGACTGACCAAGAAGAATATGGTATGAAACTTT
>NW_010312864.1:0-9171 GCF_000700745.2 Antrostomus carolinensis
CCTCCAGCAGATCAACACTCCCACCCAGCTTCTCCCACTGTGCCCAGGAAGGCGGAGCACCCTTGCCACGTCTCCAGCGAGGGAGGGCAGCTCACAGGCTCCAGGGATTAACCCCTCTGTGGCCACCAGCAATGAGTTATCTCTGTGCTGGCAAAGGACTGGTCCAGCACGATGCAGGCAGCCTAGAGCTGAGCAAGGTGTTGGTCGCAGACAGGACAAGCAGCAGGCTGGGGACTGATGTGCCTGTGACTGCCATGCTGCTGCTCCGTTTAGCTGATGACCAAGCTGATGATGGTTTGAAGAACATCTGTCTGCACCAGGCTGGATGACCTCCGTAAGGCAGCGATGGCGATACAGCCAAGTGATGGTGTCAGCAGGAGCAAAGAGAGTGACAACATGAAACTGGAAAGCCAGTGAGCGGCGGGCAAGCTGCTGGCTTTCAGAAGAGCCAGGAACTGGCATTTATATTAGTTAGGGGAATCACATCCCGATTTAAAACATGCTCATCATACCCAAATGTGCAGTGCCGTCTACTCTGCGGTTACACACCCGGGTTGATAGCAGCGCCACAGAGACACAGTTCTGCCACACTGGAGCAGGCCCATCTGCTCTGGTATGGAAATCTCATTCCAACACATGCTCCGGCAACACGGCATATGGTCACCGTCCGTCAACAACTAGCAATGCTGCAAGGCGAGCGGGAGCTCCATCCGCAGCCGATATAACACGTTCAGAGACAAACCCACTACGGCCCCAGGCTTCTTTCGTTCAGTCAGAGCCTTCTGGAAGGGAAAAGCCATGAGGTGTCTGCAGCGTGTGGTGGAGCATCCACCAACACCCGCAGAAGGAACAAGCTACACCATGTTTGCTGAAGATCAGCCCCAGAGTTCATCCAAAGGCTGGGAAGGGACAGTGATCCTCACAATGCCAAAGTCTGCAGCGGGCAACATGTGAGGAGAGCAGGTTGAAAGCAGCCATCAGACTTAGTTCTGGCTGGTTTGAGCACTTGCTCCACCTGAGATATGTGTTCAGAATCACAGAGTCACAGTGGTTGGAAAAGACCTTTAAGATCACCAAGTCCAACCATAAACCCAACACTGCCAATCCCACCTCTAAACCATGTCCCTGAGCACCTCGTCTGCCCGTCTGTTCAATCCCACCAGGGAAGGTGACTCCACCACCTCCCTGGGCAGCCTGTTCCAATGCCTGACAACCTTGGGGTGAAGTTTTTCCTCAGATCCAATCTAAACCTCGCCTGGTGCAACTGGAGGCCATTTCCTCTTGTCCTGTCACTTGTTTCCTGCGAGAAGAGACTGACCTCCACCTCTCTCCACTGTCCTTTCAGAGAGCTGGAGAGAGCAATAAGGTCTCCCCTCAGCCTCCTTTTCTCCAGGCTCAACACCCCCAGTTCCCTCAGCCACAAGGGAACTCAGCACACTTGTGCTCCAGACCCTTCCCCAGCTCCGTTGCCCTTCTCTGGATGTCACTGATATCAGAAGTTTGAGACACTTTCACATCTTTTGTTCACAAGAGCTGCTGAGCACTGTTTTGGGGCTGGGGCTCCTGCTTTTGCCCTACTCTGGAGGCCAGTTGGGCCCATGCTTTAGGAAGATGCTGCCCAGGAGCAGCTTCTCAGCCCTTATTTCCAGACAGCCCTGATGGGCCCCTTCCTCACTACCTGGCACAGGGCAGGGTGGGAAGGGCAGGGGATGCTGTATCCCGCATCCTCCCACCGCCCCACACTGCTGCCAGGGCAGTGGGGACAGGGACCTGTGAGTGGGCTGTGAGCCACCATCGATCGAGCATGAGAGCATCCAGGGGAAACGACTGAAGAGACATTCCCATCTGTGTGTGCACACACAGCTACCCCGGGACACACCTTCTGAGCTCCTGCTCAGGCTCAGCGCCTCCAAACGCTGCCTGCAGCTCCCCAGCCCTTCCCTCTCGCTGCTGGGACAGCAAGGGCTGTTTCAGGGAGCGGCTGCAAGTTTTCCACAGTGGCTTTCAGTGCCAGAGTTGCTTTGCTAAACACCAGCTCCGCATTGCCACAGCGGTGACTGCTCCGAGCTTCTGTTCCCCTGCACTTGCCTTCTCCAGCCATGCCCGCCACATCCTCCTGATCCCATTCAAGAGGTTCTTCAGACACACTACACATGTCATTTTCTCTCCAAGAGTCCTGATGGCTCTGCAAGTTAATTAAAATAGAATTTCAAAGGCTTCTTGTAATAGATTATATCTCTGGTTTCACGACATCTGTTAAAAATTACAACTAAGGATGTCATTTTTGGTGAAAGAACATGTTATTTCACACCCAGCCCATTTATTTGTGTATTTATTTGGTGACAGAACATCTCATTTATAAGCAACATGCAAAAGCAATCATTAATCATACTTTTGTCATAAAGCAGCTTCCCCAGCAGTTAACTAAAAATCCACAGACAAGCTGCTCGAATATGGGTGTTTAGAGGACAGTCAAGAAACCTCAGCAGTGAAGCTGATAGCATCACCTCTTTTTTTTCAAGGTCTAGCAGAGATTTGGTAGAAGAAAACAAAGAATGGCCAATTAGACCCTGGAGTTATCTGGAAAGCATACAGCAGTATGGATGAGGAAGGAGATCGAAAGCAGTCAGTGCAATCAGGACTCTCAGAGCATCAGAATCACTTCCGGATAAACTAAGAAGTGGTTTTCTATCCCTCACACGGCTCCTGGGCTGTATCACGGCAGCAGCTCCATGCATTCCTACTCAGGTGGGAAACAAGTGATCTCAGCCGCAGCCAGCCCCGTCTGACAGGGACACCGTGCTTGAGACCACACTGATTTTTGTGGACAAGCATCGTCCAACCCTCCCAGCTGCCACTGCCACTGCCGCTGCCCAGAGCCCTGCCTGTGCCCGGAGTGTGGCCGTGCCCTCGGTGGATTCCCCGGGGACACTGGGGGGACCAGGTCCTTCGGGCACAGCCCAACGTCAGCACCGTGTTCACTTTCCCCTGGTTTCTCCTCGCTGTGCCCAGTTCACCTCGGGAGACCCCCACCGACATCAGCCCTTGGCGTGGGGTAATGGATCTTGTGTTCACTGGGGATTTGCATCTGTAACCCATCTCCTGCCCCAGCAAAGCTCCACAACGGGGGAAAGGAGAAGGAAACTCCTGAAAAAAAACGGGGAAAGGCAGAAGGTTGTGCTGAACGTTAAGGTTTGATCTCACTCCAAACAAAGATCCAGTTGATCTCTGTGGTAGGGGATTTGGCTGGAACACCCACACACCGTGAGTGTAAGGATGTGTCCAGGAAGCTGGTCAGACCCACCTTCCTGGTCAGCCTAAGTGCTGCTTTTGTAGCTTCACAGAACATCCACAAAACCTCCTCTCCCTGTGCCACATGCTCTGGCTCTCTGCTGAGCACCCATCCTGCCTGTCCCTGCCTGATGCCTGAGCTCCCCCAGACAGAGGAGGAGAAGCCCACCCTCAGTTTACCATCACAGCCCCTGCTGCAGGTCTCTTCCCCGTGTCCTGGATGAAGCACAGGACCACACTGGGGAACGCTGGATCCTGGGATGCTCCTGCCTGTCCCCAGCCCTTCCCACAGCCGCGGGGTGACCTCCTGCAATAGTCCTGCAGAAAAACAAACCAAACACTGCTGCGTGGAAGCTCCAATGTGGGGGATCAAACCACTCTTTAATGTCAAGTCACGAGTCCCTGAAGTTGCACGGACGCTGGTTTGGGCAGCTACGAGGGGCCACGGTCTGTTCTGCACCAGGTCCCACGGCTTTTGGGACAGCCCAGTGCCACAGCAGAGGACACGGCAGCAGTTCACCCAAAGTTCACCCAAGCTGAACATCTTCCTGTGGCTGTGTGTCCTGTTTCTGCAGACAGTCCTTGCACTCTGTTATCAGAATAGTTGCAGAAAAGGTTTCACTCTTGAACATAATTCCCTGTAAAGAAATATGTTCTGCCTTTTTCTCTGCTGTAATCACAGTTTAAAATGCTGGCGTAGTGGTCTGAAGCACAACATGTCTGTTCATTTGATTTCCAGTTTGCCTTCATGATCATTCCTGGCCACTGAAAAGGACTCTGGACATGGAACAGTCCAAGCAAACACACTGTGAGCACTCTGCGCAGGAGTCACTCCAAGTGTGTCCACATCCCAGACTCCCTCTCTCTGTGGATGTCAGCATCGTCAAGAACAGCATCACCTTCTGTTGGTGAAGAGTTCTCAGCATGGTGTTACCTCCACGGGCACCCCCAGCTCCTGCAGCGAGGGCACAGGGCTGGCAGAGGTGGCGGTGGTGGTGGGGAGTGTCCTCTCACCAGCACCTGCCCGGACAGGGTCTGCTAAGGGACCGTGGCAGGGATCTCTGTGCCAACCACACTCTCACGGCTGTTTGCCTTTGGTCACACCATTTATGCTTTGGGATCATCTCTTTGAGGCTCACCCTGCTCCTCACACAACGTCCTTCCCCCTGTGACCCCCCTGGGGAGACCGCGCTGTCCTGCTCCTCGCCTGGGCACAGGAGTAACGTGTTCTGGCGTTGCCACTCGGGCTGAGGTGGCTGGCCACTTTGAGACAGAGGCATGAAGGTCATTAAATGTGCAAGTGATTAATGGACTAATGTCTTTCCCGAGTTCTTCTCTACGCTTTAATGAATACACTCGGCGTTCAGTGAGAACCTAGAGGGTATGCAGCTCAGCTGATAAAACCCATCTTGCAAAAATCAATGAAAGACGAAAAGACTGGTGTCCATTACCAGAAGGGTTAGACACAGCGCACCACCTCCACATCACAGCAGTACGAGATTGTAAAGGACCACCTTACACCTGCAGGTTGCTGTTTATTAAACATTAATAAACACCAAAAACCAACTTTGTGTCTGGACCGTGCTGCAGCAAACTAGAAATTATCCTTGTCAGTCATTGATTTAAAGATAAAAGAACTCAACTAATCCAAAATCCTCCATTATTGTGATTTTTTATTTCCTTAAACATTACCCCTGCATTTTGGAGAATATAGACTTTGAAACACAAAACCCAACTGACTTACAGAGACTTGCAGAGAGCTGGGTGTCCACCAAGTGGAACAAAGACTGGGTGGCAGTTCCACAAGATCATTCTTCTGAAATGTGTGGTCAACAGCAGTGACTGCTCCCAACACCCTCTGGATTTTGAGGGCACACCAGGATCAGGGGGGAAGCACACCGAACCTGAGCTGTGGCTGGTTGTCTCAGCTGACCAGCCTTTGTCTCTAGGTATGGACATCTTGGGAAGTGCAGAGGAAGAACCCAGAGCAGGTTGAAAAAACCCCATTATTCCCTGGTGGGTTTTGTGGCAAACTCTGCAGCAAAACTGTGCAGCAGGATCTCAAAAGTAGCTGATGTGAGAGGACAACAGCAAAGTCACCTGCGAGAGCCCTGGGCTGCAGCAAGGCCCCATGGGGTAAGTCAGACCTTAACCAAGGGTGTCCAGGGTGTGGGTGGAGGGAGAGGAGCTCCAGCCTTCTTTCTGCCCCGGCTGAACACTGCCTCCAGCCATGGAATACAGTTCACATTGTGTGCAGCCATAATCATCACTCTTTTTCATAAAAAGCTAAAAATATTAGCTGTGTTACAAGTGATAATCTGAAAAGTAGTAAAGACCCACAGTAGTGCTATAAAAATGTCCCATTCCTCCCATTTTGAAGGCTGTCTGCGGCCTCTCACACTGATTTCGGAACTTTTGTGCTTTTTAATTACGTAGCAGTGGGAAAACAGCGAAGGGCATCTTAAAAAAAGGTCTAAAACTGAAAATAGGTTAGATCAGTGATACTCTGAAGCACAAATATAGACAGTACCAGATTGCCCAGGCTACCTACACCACCTCCATGCATCACAAAGCTCCGGTGGCCTCACACTAGCCAGATCTAGCTGAAAAACATTACAAAAGCATAATTTTACTTTAGCTGTTCTTTGCTAAACTGGCTGGGATATTCACAGCCTCAAATACTTTTTGCTCACTGTAGATAAGGGACTTTTTGCATTATGACACGGGGTGATTTGATATGTAACTTTCCTTGACTATCTTTCCACACTCTGCACGACACTGCAAATGCGAGATATGCCGAGTACACACAGCTATAGCAGTTTTTTGGAATCTCTCTTGTACACTACTGCGAAGTGAATTGCGACATCTTTTGAAGTAAAACCCTCTTGCAGCCATAAAGCAGACTCCTAAAGCAGAAGGATGGTGGTATTACATTAGTTCAGCGTGGCACAATATTCTTTCCTAGAAAAATGGCATTTAGCAAACCTCGTAGTTGCTTTATCATATTAGAGAAGACAGAAATCCAATAGCATTCACACATTTTCATAATCTGTTGTGAAATGCATATATATCTATGTGATATCAGCATGGGTTGGAAACAAATATCTCAACATCTGGAAGTGTGTTGGAAATGAACGCGAAAGAGGATCGCTGTCAAACTACAACAATAACATGGGTCTCAATTCATTGCCATCTCAGACTTGTCAGTATCTTCATGAGAATGAGCGAGTGTCCCAACTCTCTGTTGTCTTCATTAACTGTTAGTACAAGGATGACCAAACACAACATCTTGTGTGAAATTCTTACAAAACCCACTCCCACCTGGTGTTTCCACACGAGCCACTAGGTACAAAGGCCAGAGATACAACCACGGTCATTGCTCAGTCCATCCACTACCAGAGACTTGCTTCAGTCTCATGTACCTTGCATTCTTCACATAACACATAACTTAAAACTTTCCATGACCTTCATCTGTTGCATGTAACCAGAGTAAGGAATTAGGAAGTGGGGCTCCATCATTTGAGAAGATCTTTCTACTTCCTCCCTCATCTGCAACGCTCAGAACCAGCAACTTTCCCTGCGGGGTTGTTTATACCCTTTCTCAAAGCGCCTTTTCAATGATCAAGCATACTCTGAGAAGAATGACAAGATCCTAATGTAACCTGACAGGGTAAAGGCCCTTTCTTAGGTAGCGCTCCAAGAGTGCCAGAAATCACAACAGCCTCTGCAGCATCACCCAAATGTAGGCTATTCTATTTTTCAGTTTGCCCCTAATACATTCAACCTGAAGTGAAACTGTTGTGAATTAAGGGCTTTCATTCAGTCTTCTTGTAAAATTAGCTTTTATCACACCTACAGGAGATGGTTCGTGTATGTGGAAATGCAGAAATATGTCATTAAGATGAGTTGCCTTGGTGAAAAGTCAGTTATTAAATGCAGGTAGTAGATCTAATGAACCACAAATGCCGTGGTTGAGGCTTGCTAGGACACTCTTACCTTCACCTTCTGCCTTCACAAAGTGCCTCGGGGTGGAACAGAGCCATTCATTCCACCATGTTTTGTAGAATCAAATCACCATTTCTGCAGTCCAGGGCGAAATACATCTGAATCAAAGGGCATCTGTAGCAATAACATCAAATGTGACAAGGCAAGTATGAACCGGGTCTAATAGCTAAAGACTTTTTGACTTTTTAAGATGTTCAATTGAACATTTAAAAGGTTTAGTCTCATATCAGGTCTAGAAAGCACCCTGGGGGCAGGCTTAAGTAACTACGCCATTAGGCAGTGAGCTGCAAATTGCCTATTAAGTCTGACTGAAACTGTAAAATTGCTTTTCACAATGCAAATTAATGTAAATAAGAACAATTGGTTACACATATCACAGACTATCAAACTGACGATAGATGATGCATACTGTTTTTTCCCCCTGAATTAGCATCGCTTTAAAGTTAAATTTAGTGAGTGTTTAAGAGGTCTGGATGTTCCTGGGATAAATTCTAGCAATCCATTACAAACAGCACACACATCAGGATGTATATCCTCTATTATATGAAATATGAACCTCTTCTTAGGCAAGTCAGCGATACTTCCCTTCGAGCCTAACAGAAATGTCACAAAGCAAGCCATTCACTCAGCAACATATCCAGCGATACCTTCACCTCAGTCAGGAGAGTGAGATTATGAACCAGTTATAAAGCCATTAGGAGGGAAGGAGAAAAGCTGCGCATTTCAAAAGCATCGACAAATGATCAAAGCCCCCATGTCGAGCCTTTGGGCTCCACTCAGTCACTGGCAGGAGCAGATGTGTGCAGTAGTGAACATCATCGTTGCCAGCAGCCTTGAATGAGCATCATCGTTTTAAAATTTGTTTCCCAAAGATACAACACAATGTAAATCAGAAATGTCTCCTCTGCCTCATCTTGAGGAGGTTGAACCTGAAGGGAGGGTGTAGAGAGGTGAGAGTCGGTCTCTTGCCCCAGGTAACAAGCGATAGAACGAGAAAAAAAGGCCTAAAATTGCCCCAGGAGAGGTTCAGATTGGATCTGAGGAAAAACTTCTTCACCCCAAGGGCAGTCAGGCCTTGGAACAGGCTGCCAGGGAGGTGTTGGAGTCATCTTCCCTGGTGGGATTGAACAGACGGGCAGACGAGGTGCTCAGGGACATGGGTTAGAGTTGGGATTGACAGTGTGGGGTTCATGGTTGGACTCGATGATCTTAAAGGTCTTTTCCAACCACTGTGACCCTGTGATTCTACAATCTTAGGTTAATCTGAGTCACCGTACACAGGCACAACCAACATAACGACTTGGGAAGAACAAGGTCTAGGTCAAGTGATAGACACCTTCAGTCTTGATAGTCTACTGCTATTCCACAAACTCATCTTTCAGGAAAGTTTCTGACAGCAGGAGGCAGATGCACTAGAGCACTCGGAGCAGTTTCCTATTTAGTGGTGGGGCTGTTCTTATCAGAGATTTTGCTTATCAGTATTAACATATGTTATCTAAATTTTTACATTTCCATTATCTACAGAAAAAACTGTCACAAGTTTATTACAGACTCTTGCATAAATCAGATCTCCTGATAGCTCCCCGAGGATTACAGCTTACCTTGCTGAGGGATGTAGAATCATAGAAGCAGAGAGCCATGTAGAGGCTGTAAATGAGGCACAGGTAACCAGAGCACTTGGTAACAGCCACCCATGTGATAGACCACAGAGTGCTCTGGATTAGGAGGGACCTTAAAGTTCATCCAGTCCCAACCCCCCTGCCATCAGCAGGGACACCTTCCACTAGACCAGGTTGCTCAAAGCCTCATCCATCCTGAGCCAGAACACTTCCAGGGAGGAGCAGCCACAGCTTCTCTGGCCAACCTGGGACACTG
>NW_010312864.1:9249-19927 GCF_000700745.2 Antrostomus carolinensis
CTGCCCTTGGCCAAAGTCCCTCCCCAGCCTTCCTGGAGCCCCTTCAGGTACTGGGAGGCCACTAGAAGGTCTCCCCGGAGCCTTCTCTTCTCCAGGCTGAACAGCCCCAACTCTCTCAACCTGTCCTCACAGCAGAGCTGCTCCAGCCCTCGCATCATCCTCGTGGCCTCCTCTGCACTGGCTCCAGTAGGTCCATGTCCTTCTGCTGTTGGTGGCCCCAGAACTGGAGGCAGCACTGCAGGTGGAGTCTCACCAGAGTGGATAGAGGGGCAGAATCCCCTCCCTCGACCTGCTGGCCACTCAACCTGATGTCCCCATGTGCGAGGGGTGACATGCCAGCCTTGGTGCCACAACCCACCAGGCGCCGTGTGCCTGGCACAGCCCCTTGCCGAGGTCAATGCTGCTCCACACCTGAAGGCAGCAGGGGCCAGGAGCTGGCCAAGGGTAGCAGGCAGCCACCTGAGACCACCCCGGGCTCCCATGGCCATGCCTTGCTCCCACGGGAAACCTCGCAGAGGAAAGCTGAGACTATCCGTGAGCAGCACACACCCAGGCCTGGCTTCTCAGGAAGAAAACAGCCGATGACATGAGTCCCCCGAGGAAAATCCACAGGGCTGGAAACTCAGCCCACGTCTTTATGGCTATGGACAAGGCTGATGAACATCTTGATGCAGTGACTGCTGCAATCTCAAGTCATGTTCATCCCTTTTCTTCATTGCTGTGCTGCTGTGTTTTCAGCAGCATTTTGTTCTATTTTTCTACCATTTTAAATGCTGTTTTAAGGAAGAATATTTGGAAAGAGAGTCTGGTACAAGGTGCACAGGTCAAATAAACACCATGTTTGCTTCTCTTTTAGAGTAATAAACTTTAAGGAAAAAAATAATTAGGCACAAGCTGGGACTGTTTTCTTTCAGCCTTGGGGACCTTTCAGTGGAAGTCAGCTTTCTGTGTCTCTCATTAACATATTGGTAGATATAGAATAATTAGACAAAAAGAACTTACACCAAATTTGAAAACACTGACCTATGTTTTAGGTTGGTTGGCTTGGTGTCCTCTGGGGTTTGTTCAGGTTTTGCTGTGTTTGCCTTTGCTGAATGCATTAGAATCTTTTTATATCCCATTACTCACTATCTGGGACATAATGCTGAAAGATTTTAATCCCTGTATTGGCCAAGCTGCCCTTCTTCTCCCACAACATCCTGGCTTTAACTGATATGCTGCAGACAAAGGCTTCATTTAAATAAACTACAGCTCGTGAGCATTCAAGAAGATGAAATGGCATCGACTGCACTGTATTCAGCAGTTCCCTTCAGGGTCAGTCCCCTGGAAGCTCAGATGATGAGCAGCAGGAGCCCACACAGCTCCATACGGTCCCTCGCCTCACGTCTCTGCCAAGTGCTACCCGGGGGCACAGGGGACACAGCGGGACCAGAGCAGCTCGGCTGAAAAACCTCCCCATGGATTTCAGCAGCTTCCAAGTGCCAGCAAGTCTGTGACCTGTCTCCACCCCACCTCCAGTATCTCCACCCCACCTCCAGTAAGACTTTCTCCTCTCCTGCATCTTCCATGGTTTGATTGTTATGGAGCTACACCTCCAGCGTCCATCCCACCAGACATTGCTCCTGAAGCTCACAGGAGCTCCCCTGCAGGTCAGGAAGGAGGTGTGAACACCACCTGCTTCCCCCATGACCACCAGCCCCATCACCAGCAGGGACTTGGCCAGCAGCCGCTCTTGTGGCCCAGCCTGACCCATGTGGGCCGGTGGCATCAGCCTGCTCTGGTTCCCCAGCTCTCACACGGCTCGTGGTGACACAAACAGTGCTCAGATCACAGAATCCCAGAATTGCCTTGACTGGAAAAGCCCTTTAAGCCCCTAACCATGAACCCAACACTGACAAGTCCCCTATGACTAACCCATGTCCCTCAGCACTGTGTCTACATGACTCTTCAATCCCTCCAGGGATGGGGACTCCACCACTGCCCTGGGCAACCCCTTCCAATGCCTCAGAACCCTTGCAGCAAAGAAATTCTTCCTCACATCCCATCTCAACTGCCCTGGACACAACTTCAGCCCATTTCCTCTTGTCCTGTCCCTTGGGCCTTGGTTGAACAGACCCACCCCCACCTCTCTCCACCCTCCTCCAAGGGACTTGCACCGAGCCACAAGGTCTCCCCTCAGCCTCCTTTTCTCCTGGCTCAACACCCCCAGTTCCCTCAGCCACAAGGGAACTCAGCACACTTGTGCTCCAGAGCCTTCCCCAGCTTCAGCTCCTGCAGAGGATGGAAAATGCTCTTCTTTCCTTGCAGGGTCATCCCGACCTCCCCCGTAGAACAATCAATAGCCCAGAAACTAAAAACTGTCTGGATCCACAGCATTTCCATTGCCCCAGGCCTCAGCTGTGATCTTCTTCACAGCCAAGCAATAATTCGATGGAAGCTGTTGTTGTACTCAGTAGCTGAATATATTTCTTTGATAATAGTGTTCAGCACATGCACCTGGTCTGAAAATCTGTATTACCCGGCAACAAAGTACAAAATGAATTCTGAAAACCACCAAATTTGAATGTTAAAAGGCTGTTTTCTAGGCATCATGGTGTTCCCTGTAAATCACTAATGATAAAATACAAGACTTTATGATACTGTTACTAACAGACACAGTTATTTATTAGGATTTTTGAAATGCTGGAAACAGGATCCCTATGCACATAAAATCACAGTGATTTATTTTAATACATTTTGTAAGTAAATTCTTAACAGATGGATGGAGCACCAGAAGGGTAACACAAGGGAGTCAGCAGGTGGACAGAGAAGCCAAGAATGGACTGGCACTGATCAGATTATCAAATCCAAATACCTTGAGACAAGCACAAGCTGCCCACTAAATTGGCTGGTGCTGACCAGATAAACAAGCAAAAATAGCGTGGAGCTGCCGAGCGGGCACAGCACCCTCTCCAGAGCCAGGGATCCTTCCCGGGGCTCAGACACTGCCACAGAGGTGTACCCAGCCCTTCCCGTGTGCCCTGGGCTGACGAGGCCGCGCGGTGGGAGACAAGGGGCTGGTGACCCCCGGGACTCGCGGCAGGAACTCGCCACAGTCTCTGTGGCACCGTGCTCGATGCACACAGGTGTTCTGAGAACTCCCCGTTCCTGGTGTGTCCTTATAAATGCTCTTGCCAGAGCAAATCAAACCTGAATTATCAGGCTGTCATTCAGTTGTTACAAATAATCTTTGCAATTTTGCCTAAATTAAAAAAAAAAGTTTTTTAGAACAATTATAAAGCTAATGACCAGGTACGTGTTTGTCTTCTCCTGTTTTCTTTTCTTTGCTTAGGGACATGGTTTAGGCTCGGACTTGTCAGTGTGAGGTTAACGATTGGACTTGATGATCTTAAAGGCCTTTTCTAATGGAGGCAATTGTGGGATTCTGTTACCTGTCCTGTTTCACCCTTGCACTGACTTCTCCAACTGTCCATGCCTGGCACGCAGCTCTCACCCAGGTCCAGCTATCAGTCCAGAGGTGGGGCTTCACCAAAGTCCATGCCAGCATCACCACAGAAGGTACTTCCACCTTGGTCTGAAGGGCTGGCCAGGACTCAGGTCTCTGCTCCTGGAGAGCTGAATGATTTGAAGTATAATTCCTGAGCTTCAGCCTCCACTCAGAACAACCACCTTTGGCATCTTTAGATGAGGTTATTCCATGTACACATTACGCCACAATTCGTAACAGGTCTCTTCACCACTTTTGTTGTCTTATCATCCCATTTCTCCACTGAAAAATAAAACTTTCATCTTTCCTGTAACGTTATCTTTAAAAACTGAAGGAATACTGACTCTGGCTGCAGACCAGCAGAGCTCTCACCCACACACTTAGCTCTTGTCATGGATGCTGCTCATTGGACTTGGGGAGGGATTCAACGTGCATAAGGCAGAGCAAGGACCTCCCTGAGAAACGGAGACAGAAAATTCACGGTGTTAAGTGCTCAAAATAAGGAGACTCAAAACCTGCAGAAGAAATCAATCCTTCTGGGTCTCTTTTCCGCTATAATGATCGTAGGTGTTGGTGTAACAATTACAAAAAAACAACTTTCCATAAAAACTTGTCATACATCTGTCCGTAGTACCTTTTACCTGAGGGACAGTCAATGTGTACCATCCCACTTGCTTCTTCACATCTTTATCTATGTCTCTCGACAGGCCCTTCTACAGCCAAGAAGCTTGTTTATGATGTTTTAGAGGAAAAGGAGCTTTGACTGGCGAAACCAAAATCCTAATCGGAACTGAAGGTTTGGTTTCTTCCTCTTAACCTTGAAAATAACCATTTACTCAAAACACATTTCCAGAGATCATGAAATCCACATTACACATCTGCAAAAAGTCAAGGAGTCATGCTTGTCAAGAGAGAGGTGAGAGCCTCCCGCATTAAAATGTAACTGAATCAACCTTTGGCTCCCTTATAAACGTTTCCTGGATTAAGCCTTGCCCAGCCCCTTGCTGTTCTGAGAGCAGTGGCACAGTTTAATCACATCTAGATGGGATTACTGTAATTCCTGCTTTGCCGTTCTGCCAGCATCACCGCTGCAGAAGCTGCATGTCGTGTTCAACGCCGCAGCTTGAACCACCCAAGAGTGGGTCCAACCAAGGCTTCACCATCAGATCCTCCCTCAGTGCAGCATAACTTTCCTCGCAAGCTTTCCAGGCAGAAAGAGAACAGATTACTGAAGAGAATTTTTACCTACCTACGAAGATCATTAAGGTCTCATCTTGCAGTCCGATGAGAATCATTAAATACAAGTGAAGTCAGCTAACGACCAAGTGCCTCGTTTCATTAGAACTCAACTGTTGTTCACCATAAATCTCAAATGACATATTTTGGACAGTGTGCTTTACCTTTCTGTTTTGCAGATTTACTGCTTTCCTGTGGCTCCTTCTCCTGGAGCTTCTATCCTTTGTTTGCTTTATTTTACTTTTTTAACAGAAAAACTTGCCCAACCTGCCTAAATGTAATTTGCAGCCACAATCTAAAATTTAATTCAAATGTGATTGTGGCAACGTTCTTTGAGCGATGATACAAGTAAGAAAATCAACACCTTTTTACAGTTGGTGTAAGGACTGATTTTTCCCCTTGGCTGAGTTTTCTACACATTCGTGTATTGACTTAATTCTCAGTGATTAAAGCACAGAGTGGCTTCTGGATACAGCACTGATCCGTGTAAACCACGATGTGCCTAACAAACCAAAATACTGTTGGTCAAGATTTCCAAAAATGACCGACTGCTTTGTGTGGTCAACTTGCAACATTTTCAGCATGTCATTTCCCAGCATATTTTTTTTAATATATTTTTTATAAATAGAGGCCCTCAAAATAACTATTTCATTCAAGAAATTTTGGTTGCACTCTTTGTGCAAGCAGTGTTCCCACTAAACCTGAAACATGAAGCACTAGTGAGTGTTACCACCAGCCTTGACATAAACCAGACAACCCCAGACACAGCGAAGCTGTGAGCACCAGCAGGTCCTTCAGCATCCAGACCACAACAGAAGAGCCCAATGCACCTGCACACTCATTGCCAATGACCCTGGCAGTGCTGTTGTGTCGATCATGCTGGAGAAAGGATGCAAAAGGAGGCAAGTTTTGCAGGGAGGAATAATGTATTTCAGTAAATCAATGAATAGCTGACTTCTGGTACAGGCAGAAAAAATACAACTGCTACCTGAGAACTGAAACAGAAGCTGTACATGTTATTCATTGTCATCATTTACAGGAGAAATTGACGTTCTACTGAAGACCTGAGGTCAGTCTCACTCTGTGTCCTGGTTTTTTTAATCTATAGGCAAAACAATGTTACTTTACTGATGTTAAAGTGTTTTACTAGCACTCAGCTGAAACATCTAGTTCCAGCTAATATCCAAACACCGGGTATTTTGCTGCCTGAAGTTTTACCACTGAACTGAGAAACCAAGGCTTAATCTAGTGGAAAGCCCAAGGCAAAAAAAGAGCATTTTGCTGTCCTTATCCCTGGGGTGATAACAGGAACAAATCCTTCATGCGTGGGCTTGCCTCTGTGGCCATGCTACAGCTACTGCTCAGCACCCACACATCCACCACGCTGAATGATACCATCCAAGGCTGAGTTTATCAATACCAGCTTAGCTTCACGCTGAGGATTTGTTCCTGGATTATACCCACCTAACTAATTAAGATTACAGTCTGGCCAGAGAACTTGGATGAGCATGGTGAGAGGAAAATAACTCTGCAGACAATGTGGCCAAGATCTCCAATTTCCTTTCACGTCTGGTGGAAATAAGCACAACATACAACATAATTCTGCTAGTGCAAATACATCTGTCATGTCATGTTAAGTAGCATATTCCTTTGAAAACTTAGTTTCTATTTCTTTGAAAATCCCCCAAAAGTGAGATTCCTGACAGCTATTGTTGCTCTGCTGTAGCACAGAGACCTCCTCCAGCCTGTGCCCGCTGAGCACTCGTTAATAAGCCTTTGATGAGTGAGAGTCAGCAATATCCAACCTCCCGCCCGGCTCCGACGGGTGCTGCTGGCCAGCCCTCCCTGGTCTCTATGTGGTTCCAGGCACACAGTTGGGTAAAACAGAAAATAAATAACATTCAGCTTGAGAGCAGCATGGGGGAAGCTAGATGGCACAAAGGGAAAGGTCAATCAGTGGTGCCAGATAAGATGCCAGGAGAAAAGTTCATCCTGGCACCTGCGCTGGACTCACAGTGAAGCAGGGAACACTTTGAATGCTCATCTTTGAGATGACAAGCCTGTCACTCCTTCCAGCCCTGGAGATGTGTCTGCTGGGACGTCAGCCAGGGATGTCATTAATGGATTAAACATGTTGATAATGGACACCCTAGGGAACCTTCCCCTACCAAAAAAAAAAAGAAAGGAAAAAAATAATAAAATAAACTCTGTAACCACTGTAATGGGCCAAAGTACACCAAAACCCAGCATGAGAGCAATTTCCACACACGTACTGTCACTGCGCTTCCTCTGCATTTCGCAACAGAGCATTTAAAAGGTCAAATAAAAAGACTTTGTTTGCAGTGTAAAAGTCAATGGCTTGAAAACACGCTCCACAGTAATCGGCCAGCGCGAGTGGTGCCTCTTCGGAGCTGCCTGGCCAGGCTGATTGCGATGCAGTTCACACAGCTGGGCAGCCCACTGGCGGCCAAAGCACGGCTGGCAGGTGGCTGCCTGTTAGAGAGTGAAGGATTATGTAAAAAATGGGCATTTCCCCAGGAATGAGATTTCATCGGTTGCTAACATGAGTCACCACCTAAAGCACGTGGCCAGAGGAACAGGGGGGCACAAATACAGCTCTCACTGGAAGACAGGACACCCACAGCAACCACCCAACCACCACAAACAATGACTTGACCACTGCCTTCTGCGCAGAGAGAGCCACAGACCCCCTTTCACCCCAGAACTGTAAAAATCCCTGCGGAGGGTGCGAGTGGAGCATCTTCAAAAGCTCTTTGCTGGCCCATGCTGAATAAACCTGCGGAGAAGCGCACAGCTGGGTTGTGCTGCTGCTAAACCAGCAGCATCGCGGGGGAACATCTGGATTAGGAGGCAATCCCGTCTCCTGACTATTAGGGTGCTTTGAATTTCTCTTCCTCACTTCACTACGTGCCTACCAAGGTAGCTGTCAGGCAAACTACCACCGCGTGTTACAGGTACCACAGAAACACAGTCCCCACACAGGTCAAGCTTGCGGCACGCCTGGCATCAGGCAGAACAGGAACAGATTGAAGGGAAAGGCTAAACTAACTGGCTGAATTTATACGCAGATTGCCACCCCCTGGCCTCACAGTTCCTCTCCTTTGTTATGTCCTATCACTCCAATCTGACATGGAGCATTTAGACACTACACCAAAACCCAGACTAGATAAATACACCTGTTTGCTCAGTCTCCATCAGCAAAGATTCCTCAGGTTCCTCAGACAGCCATGTCAGACTATCTGAGCATAATTCACAAAGTTATGGCAAAGATTTCATATTGTATGTATACAAACGAGTCTAGTAAAAGAAAACAAAGGCTAACAAGCCACCTGCTTCATGACACAAACTTTCATAAATGTCATGAAATTTTATGCCCTCGTAAAATAGTGCAATGGAAAAAAACCTTCCATTATTTCACACAAGGGGCAAACGCTTTCACGGTGCTTGCCAGGACTTGTTCAGAGAAACACAAAAATAAGCACACAGAAACATATCGAGAAGAAGGACCAGGCAGTAACACCCCCCAGAAAGGCGGCTGAGAATTGAGGTTTCCCAGCACGTCTTTGCACGACGGTGCTCTCACATGGCAGGTTTTGATTGCAAGACTTCTGGGACACAGACTGTGTCATCCTCCCTCCTACTGATTTGTGGTTTTTACCACCACAACTTACCGCAGCCTCAGCAAGAGTTGTGAGTCCCACCTGTGAGGAGGAAGAAGGCAGCAGCAACGCCTCTCTGGTGCAGAGGGAGAAGCCACAGCCAGGCTGGGGCACAGCGGGGAGGGAAACCCGGCCAAGGGTCCACTTCATCCCCCTGAGAAGTTTGACACAAATTTTGACAGAACCACAGTCCGGATGACTCCTTTGCTTTTCTATCCACCCGACTGCATGTGGCTGTGCATGTGGTCAGCTCCTGAAATAACAAACAAAAACAAGCTTGTAAGATACCAAAATACCCGTGCTTTATCATCGTGTTCTGCACTGCTTGGAAATCTTCTGTTGAAAGTTTTCTGCTCACAAAGTTATTTATATGAACAATGGGAAATAGGCAAATTCTGAAAAAAATAAGCTGCAGAAAAATAAAAATTAAACAAAACAATTCAGTAACATCAAAGTATCCTGTTTTGAACATATACATTCAAAAGAGCACATTAATCTTTCATTTCAATGTTATTTTTTAATTTCATTTCACGTGTCTCAACTACTTCATTCTCATTCTTTCAGAGGAAAAAAAAAAAAAAAGATAAAAATGTTTGCATCTCAGAATTCCTCGCGGAGCAGAAAACAGAGATGTAAATGGTTTTTCAGCTGAAGGAGCACTAGTCCCCACGCTGTGCCCCAGCAGTCCCGGCTGCCCCGGTACCTTTGCCACGCAGCTGCAGGCACCACAAAGCTCTTTGGCGTGTCGGAGGGCGGCCAGACCTGAGACAGTGCAGACAAATATTTCCAGTAACACCCTTCAATGAACCTCCCTTTCATCAACTCCACCAAACCAGAAACGGGACCCACCCTTGGCCAGGACTTGGTCCATTTTACAAACCTCTCTGTGTCCTGTGGGCTGGTCAATGGAGTGTCTGCGATAGGGAATTGCTGCCCAGTATCTGTGGAAGCTTCTGGAAGCTTCTAAGTTGTCTGCAAACATTAAGGACAATCCCAGACAAGATGGATTTACAGGGGTGATATGAGGAGAAATGTTGGGGGATGCAGAATAAATGCAGCAGCCGTTACAGAGATGGCCTTTACCTTGTCAATGTCAGTGGTGTGTAGGGTACACGTGTGTTATGGGTGTTAAGAAAAGAGAGTGCACACACAGCAGAGATCCCAGAGGCTCCGTGTAAAACGTCCTTTGAAGCAGACGTGCTCACCTGAGGTTTTACTTCCTTGTCTTTGTTATTGCACTAGAGGTGCTGCAAGAATCGAACCAAAAAAACCCAGCTTGTGAGTTGTAACACTTTACTGACAGTGCTGATGAGGGACCTGCTGCCATTGATCCCTCGGGTCCCTCCAGACTGGTTCCCTGAGGAAATCCCTGAAGGAGATCCAAGGGAACATCCTGCCCTATGCTCAGTAACGAGCAGCGTCACACGTTTCAAAACCCTTTTGCAAACTTTGGAATTTAAAATTTAAGACCACGTGTAGCAAACACTGCAACTTTCCACAGAGGCAAGAAGGGAAAACAGACAAGGAGCACGTTCCCTGCACACAAGCAACCGCGCTGTGCTTCGGATTTTACGTAACGCTGAAATCCCAGCTCCCAGGCTTCACCGTCCTGTGCCAGCCATAATGACATTGAAAGTCATTAAAGAACTTACTAATCAGTCTTTTAATTGAGGCTATCTGCTTCCCATTACACACAGACAAATTAAGCAGGTTAAAGCAGTTCCTGACAAACATCTGCTGAAGCAAGTCAAAATTAATGATAAATAAAACTGAGTTCCCGCTGTGGTTGGTGGCCTGGTCGTCACCGCCCCTCAGGCAGCGTCCAGCGATGCAGGTGCTGGATTCTGGCCTCACCAGCTGGGTAGCATCCGCCAAGGCATTTTTTAAGGGAAAGTAGTAAAATGCCAATCCCAGAGCCACTGAGAAAGGGCTCGTATCCATTCGCGTTGCCCACTCGAATGCTGATTAGAATCATAGACTCGTGGAATCACAGAGTGCTGTGAGTTGGAAGGGACCCACAAGGATCATGAAGTCCAACTCCTGTCCCTGCACAGGACAATCCCAACATTCACACCATGTCCCTGAGGGCACATGTTGGCCAAATGCTGCTGGAATCTTGTCAGGCTTGGTGCCATGAGCACCTCCCTGGGGAGCCTGTTCCAGTGCTCCACCACCCTCTGGGTTCCTGAAGAACCTTTTCCTCATGGCCAACCTCTCCCTCCCCTGCCACATCTTCCTGCCATTTCCTCTGCTCCTGGCATTCGTTGGTGGCCAG
>NW_010312864.1:20175-43579 GCF_000700745.2 Antrostomus carolinensis
GTGCAGAGCAAAGCGGGACCATCCCCTCCCTCGAGGTGCTGGGTGCCCCCAGGACACGGGTGTCCCTCTTGGCTGCCAGGACACACTGTGGGCTCATGTTCAAGCCAATAACTGGCACATTGGAGAAAGAGATGAGTGCCTCATCCTGGCAGATCTCCAGAGTCATATTCCAGAAAGGTCTGCTCAGCACCGCACATGCTGGGCAAGGCTCTTCCCCTCTCTCAGCACCACCAGCCCCGCTCCATACAGCGCCCAGCACACTCTGCTCACTGGCCGGTGCCCAGGCAGTCATCCATGGTCCTCCTTCCCCGGAGGCAGCTATCTCCAGACATCAGTAAATTACAGAGTCTCCTTGACACTGATAGACAAGTTGTCAGGGAGCTATTTTTCTCTTGAACAGAGCAGCAGAGAGCTCTGCCTGTGTATCTGGCTCATGATAAACGGCCCGGGGTATTCATTCGCTCGCTCGCTCATTGCATTGTCCACAAACACCTCTGCTCTCCACACTCGCGTTGCTGTCGCTGTGTGGTGCCAGGTTCCCACACTCCCCGTGGGCAGCAGCTATTTTCACAGTAAAAAAATTTAAAGGGTGCCAAGATCAAAGACCATCTACAACAGCTTGTAGGTCTAGCAGATAGTGACACAAATTACACTCCCCAGCCCAGGAGGAACTTCTTGAGACCTCACCAAGCACCAGCCGCCTGACAGCTCACTTTCCTCTGCTCCCCCTTCTCCTTCCCAGCTCTGACCATGGTGATGGAACCAGCCCGGGCAGCCGGGCAAGACTGACCCACCACCGAGATAAAGGATCCACTCAGGAACTTACTGCTGCCATCTGTCATGGCAATAGTTAAAGGTCGGATTTCTGAGGGGTTTGGGGCATACACACACACTCAGAACCACTCAGACAGACTTTCAAATTACCTAGATGTCCAGCTGAAATCAAAGTTGATTAAAGTGCTGATATTAATGAGAACTGAGAGTATTTCATAGAACCGTTTGGTTGGAAAAGAGCTTTGAGATCACTGAGTCCAACCGTACCTGTCCACTGCTACACCAGATCTCTGAGCACCTCGTCTGCCCATCTGTTAAATCCCCCCAGGGATGGGGACTCCACCACTTCCAGAAAAAATAAACTTTGAGAAAATGCTAGTGAGCACCTGGCTGCATCTCTAGGAGACTATCATCTCCTCAATACTGTCTCTCAGTGACACGAATGTCTGCCTTTGTTGAACACACCCATGCAAAAGCTCAGATAAAATTCCACAGAAGATGGCCAGGGAAAAGCTGCATTCAAAATTGCATTGCATTAGTGAAGAGAAGCACATGAACTTGGAAGGTCACTGACGCCACTTGGCTGCCAGCCCGCAGTCTGGTATTGGAGCAGTGGGCGCGAGTAGCCAAGGCGCTGGGCACAGGGTGGCCAGCAAATGTCAGCCCGAGCTCCCCTCTGCCAAAGGAGATGCGTTTATGGTACACATTGACTGGTAAATCGGGAATCCTATGGCTGGTTATTGCTGAAACAAGGTCATTTGGATCTCCCATCTATTACAGAATTTTGGCATTTACATTTTAATAACAGTTTCCACCTCCCTTTCGTGTTTTACATGTTCAGATGGATTTGACACATGCTATCAAATGCTTTTTTGTGAATGTAGGATTTTTGGGTTTGGTTTTTTTTTCCATTTTTTCCTTTTGAAACAAGAAAGCTGTTCCACAAAATCTAATGCATGAGTTGTCTGTCCTCCAACTTCATCAGTGCCAAGTTTCCAAGCATGAGCCATCAGGAAGCTCTCAACCATATACATTGAAGACAGAGCTTTTACATAGGCAATGAAAGACAAATCCCAGCGATGCCCCAGCGCTGGCAGGAGAGGATCGTTCGCAGCACGGCTGACAGTGCTGGCATCAGCAGGACCTTGCTGATTAGCACGGACCAGAGCAGGAGCAGGAGCCTGGGTACGAACTGCAGCTGTGCAGCAGGACCAGACGAGGCGGGGGAGAGCAATCCTGGGGAGGGCACACTCAGAGCTTCCTTTAATTGTATATCCTTGAGCAACTCTAGCTGTACTGGCTGAGCAGAGACCTACCCCTGCGCTCCTCCTCCAACAACAGATTTCCATTAGAGACCTCCCAACAAAAGAAACATCCTTCCAGCACCTGGGCATCTGAACCTAGAAATGATTGTATCCAATTATTGTCCTACTTCAACCAATGTGGCAGTTCACAAAGGACAAGAGGAGCTGCAAAGCCGTCCTCAGCTCCTACAGACTGAACTCAGCAGTCCACACGAGAAAAACCCTCCCCAACCTGGGGCACACACACCTTTGGGCCGACCCTCAAACTGCACCGAGCTGAGCTCCTGCGTTTTGATCCTGAGAGAAGAGAGAGAGGAAAGTGCGTTGGAAGATGGGGGTTTTTAGTTGTACCACTGCTCTGGAGAGCTGACTCAGAATCCATTATTAATGATCAGGTGATGGTTTGGTTGGTTAACAGCAGCTTTCTGCAGAGGAAAGCAGACCAGACCCTGGAGGTCTGCTCAAAAGTGTTCTGAGCACCCAAAGTCTCAGAATGAAAATATGTCAGGAACAGTGTTTTGGAGGCGTTGCATGACCCCACTTCACAAACAGGATTCAAGGAAATAAAGAGGGAAATACATTTTCTCTTCTTTTGATGTACTGCCAGCAGACTACTAGACTCAATTCATGCTGCCAGTTGTGTCACCTCCTCTTTCTCCTCTTCCTACACCTTTCCTGTGCAAGCGGGTGTATTAGCTCACCTCAAAGGTATCTCAGAGATGTCCTAACAGCTCAGACACAAAATTTCCTAAAGCAGGAAGCTGTTAGGGCGTATAAAACAGTCAAAATAGTAAGATGAAAATACTTAAATGGTAGAAATTCCTTAGTTACAGTTGCTGCTGGGTCTTACTATAGCCTCCATGGGTTGAGAGTTTTGTATTATCATATTTTATAGAATACTGAATGAAGGGTGTCCTCATGATAGACGGTGAGGAGAATGAGAATAATGTCAGAAAAAAAAAAGAAAAGAAAAGCAGGTAAGTTATCACAAAACTTAGCAAGTTACCGATTTTAAAAAATAAGCTTGGTTTAATTTCTCCTGCTCTCCAGGCTCACAGTTGCCAAGCATGGTCTCCATCAATCAGTCAGTGAACATTCACCTTCAGAGGGCTGTGCAGAGCTGGCAATTCTCAACAGTGCACTTCTAAACCCGTAGTTTGTAAGTTTTCTGCTCTTAATTGTCCATATCACCACCTGCTCTAACAGGGGCACCGTGCAAACATTGTTCAGAAGGAAACTGCTTCACAGACCTGGGGCTGGAGACAGAGGAATTGATCTGAGTGAGCATCTGACATGAGCTCACAAAGAGCAGGAAACCATTTGCACAAATATTTGGTTGTTGGGCTTTCTAGAAAAAAAATGAAAAAAATGTTTGAAAAAAATGAGCTCTAAATTTATCTAAGAGATGTTTTGCAGCCTTCACAGTGAAACTGCATGAGATGGAAATAGTCTGATTCAGGCCCAGCGCAACAGGGAAGTCACCCCACCTACCACAGAATGGCAAAAGGGGGTTTGGCTCCTTGCAGCCATCCCATCATAATGAAGTGGGCAGCCATGGTGTACCCATACCCACTACTTTTGATGGTTAGAAAAAGTTAATTAGAACTTCTGAAACAATGAGACATCTAATTTTTCAAATATGATTCATCCTGTGTCTGAACCAGTCTCCCGGGGGTCATTTTCAAAGTAAATTAATCTTTCTAATGTCAGAATTAAATTATCAGCGGTGACACCATGACCACGGTGTCAGCAGCAGTGATGGCCTTGCCGCAGATAGGCGTGGTAGTGACACTGATGATATTGAGTCTGACAATATAAAAAATTAGCTTAAAATTAAAATAACTCTGATGACATCAAACACAACAGAGGCTCATTCAGACTCTGACCAAGCCTGCCTCCAGCAGCAAGCTCTGTTGTTTCATTTTTCCCACCCGGAATTGATGAGGTTAACGCCACCGGTCCTCTCGGCACAGTCCTTGAGTGGGGCTGTTGAGAAGAACCTGGACAAAGCTACACGTCCCTGCCGTTCCTGGTCAGTGGAGAGACAAGAGATGCGGCGACTGTTGCCAGGACTTTTCACAGAATCACCGAATCCCAGAATGGTTTTGATTGGCAAAGCCCTTTAAGCTCATGGAGTCCAACCATGAACCCAGCACTGACAAGTCCCCAACTCACCCATGTCCCTCAGCTCTATATCTACACACAGAATAAGGGAGGGAGGAGATGTATGAGTAACCAACTCGCTGATACATCCCCGTTGGACACGCATTGATCACATTGCCTGCTGGTCACTCTGCCGTGGAGGAGATGGGCCTCAACACTCCTATAATTAAACAAGATTTTCTTTAGATTGATTTTCAGCACTGACCATTACAGCAGAAGCTCCTGAGCCTTGTTCAGTTGTGGAATTCTGAGAGGTCACAATGTGCACTGGGAGTTAGGTAAATAAAACAGAGTAAGTAAATGTCCTAAATATCCAACAGCCTTTGCCTCAGAGACCATGGTTCTCTTTTGTGGGGTTTTAAGCCATTCACTGAATACATCCTGGAAGGAATTTTGTCTGCTGCTAGTTTGCAAGCAAGTCAGATAATATTACATATTTTTCTTGGCAAGATGAACTATAGAATTGGGTTCTAGCAAATATACTATGGGATCTAAACTCTCGTTTCATATGCCACCAAAATTCTATGACATTTGACCAAAATTTTCTTTTTTGGCAAGCACTCTTGCCAGGAAATTCATTAGCCAGAATTTGCAAAAAGTGAAGAAAAAAAAATCAGTATTAGCACAGGCAGAGCAAGCTCATTTGCTGATGAATGCAGGTGTCACTTGCATTTTCTTTCAGTCTCCGTTACCATCGGCGATGTACAGGATGCAGCAACCGTTTAACCACACAACCTTTTGCACTTACACACCAGGCTTAAATCATGGTCGGGCTCCAAATGTCATTAAGGCTGGAGAGGCATTTTGCTGAAGAATCCAATAGTAACACTCCTGAAAAAAAAAAAGAAAATGACAGATAAAAATAAGACGTGACTTTTTTCGTTATGCCTTTCCCATTTGACTGTCAGGTTGGCTTCTCCTTCTCACCAGCACCCGCCGCTCCCCCCGGCACCAACCCGGCTGCCTTCAGCTCTCACGCCACAGGGCCCAGCTCTCTCTGCAGCCACCACAGAGGTGGGACCTCCCCAGGACAGCCCAGCCCACCCTGAGCTCCTGTGTCCCTGCTCGGGGTCACCCATCCTCCACCACAGGCACAGAGGCTGCCACCCCGCTTTTGGCACCGTGCTCGGCAAATGCCAATCTAAATCAACAGGAGTTGTGAATCCAGAGAAGACAACTTAAACCTCACCCTATCTTTGTGTGAAGGCTTATTCAGAAGTAAAATCAAACTTAATTCTCTCACAAATTATATTGAACTGGCAGTTTTCAGATGCCTTTGGACTTGTGGGCACCCAGAACTGTCCAGAGGGAGATGCTGCAGACCACCGTGGACAGCAGCCTTCTCCTGGATTTGGTTTCCAAGCAAACCCCAGAGCTGCCTGAAACAGAGACTGAAAAACAGTCGACTCAGGCAAAGAAAGACACATTAGTTCTGCCTTGAAAATTTTATACATCAAGTAATCTCCATTAACTGTTAATTGGGACCATTTTCCTTCAGTACCCCACTGAAGGGTCTTGATGGCAGCACTGTGGCAGGAGGACAAGGCAGGATGGTGCCAGGTCCCCAGGGAGCCGTCAGCCACCTGCCTGGGGACACCACACCCCGCAGGGATCCATCCTGAGATCCACCGCTGCTCCCATGGGACCAACTCTAAGTCACCCCTGAAACGGTGTGTCACCTCTGAGTGCACCATGGTACCCGGGACTGAGGGGCACACGGAGCAGGTGAATGGGCAGGTGTGGTCACAGCCACCATCTGCGTGGGGACGTTGGGTCAGGGAGCGGATGGCCCAGCCCCTGCCACAGCGAGAGTCAGCGTGGGAGCAACTTGGCACATCGGGAGGATGTGGAGAGCGATCCAAGCCATAAGGGTCACATGAGCCTGGGAAGTCATACCCGAGGAGCTGTCTGTCTGTCTGTCTGTCTGTCTGAAACAAAGAGATCAGTGGCTCCAGCCACTCTCCATTTGTGAAGGTTTGTTCTTCCCAAAGGGCTTTCCTCTGGGGTGATCTTGCGTTATAAGGCAGGATCACCCTCACTGCCCCAGTTCTGCCAAGGACCGAGCACTGTTTATGAATTATTGAACTCTTCATTTGCTGCGCTCTCTGGGTAATGGCAAGCTTGTGTGGTAAGAGGACAACCTGCCGATTATTCAATTTTCATGTGCGTTATTAACATGGCACATCAAGTATACACACATCAACAGCACACTGGAAAAAGCCTGTTTCCTTGAGACTCAAAATATTATGCAAAGCAAAGAAATTATTACAAAAAGGGCTTTCCCCCCCATTTGTTAGCAGGTTCAATTACTGTGCCACTTAACCTGACTATTTTAATGTTCATCTCCTTCTTACTCCACATGAAAGCTTCATTACCAGTATTATAATAATTTAAAAATAAGCTAAAGCCTTAGACTGCTGAAGAGTTTGGGTTTTAGAGCTTCAATAGAGGTGCACAGCAAGAATTACTGAACCGGAAGAAAGCTGGCATGTGCTGTGCCTGCTGTTGGATACATCTCAGTGCCATTGCAGGGAACAAATTAAACAACCCTAGTTTTTAATTAAAGGCAAAATTATGGATCTCGTTCTTCTGAAGCCAACATGAAACAGAGAAGCTCCGCGTTACCCGTGTCCCTCAGCTCTGGGCAGACAACTTGATAAGATACTGGATTTTTTTGTTTGTATTTGCCTCTACCAATCATGCACATCTGAACAAGTAGCAGAAAACGTGGCCAAAACCAATTTCTTTCTAGAGATCAAACAGAAATTTTCAAGCACTCTGTGTTACTTACTCAGCAAGAAGCTAGACCACATTAAAGGCACCTACTGCAAGTACGCTGGAGCGATAACGTGGGGCTCCCAAACCCCCAGTGACACCAGGCTCCGCTGCGTGCTCTCCACTCTCTGCTGCCAGGTGTCTGCACAGACTGATCGATCAGGGGCTGTGTCCTCATTGTGAGATATCGTCTGATAATTAAACAAATCAGGTAGCACCAGCTCCTTGGTAACATGAGTGTGGAACAGCCACTACAGCTCGGTTCTACATGTCAGAACTTCATGAAACTCATTAAAGTAGAACTAAAATTTCACTCTGACTTTGCGACTTCCTCGCTGTCCTCTCATTCCCTCACAGACCTGATCCTTCCAAACGTTTGACCTGGCGTTTCATGAAGCACACGGAAGAAAAACAATCAGGAGGGAACTAAAGGACACGAGTCGTTTCTGACATGCAGGAACACTGTCCACACACACGGGGTTGCTCACGTACGTAACGTTAATCACACATTCAGGAACCCTGCTGGATCAGAGCCGACCCACTGTGAATCCCGGCGGCACGAATTAGCTCTGTGCTGAAGAACGCAGAAATAGGATGTGCTTTAGGAACGGCCCAAGTCTAAGGAGGGACTGCAGGCTCTGTTGAAATAAGGCCTACATAAAAAGGATGAAATAATTTTTCTAAATTTGAAAACAAAATGTATTTAACAAGATATATAAAGATGTCATCAAGAGTTAGTAAAACTATTCCTATAAAATAAAATTATTCAGTGTACTTAATCAATTATATTCTTTCTCATTCATCCGCCTTTACATATATAGAAGAGAAAGATCTACTTCTATTTGTTAGATACTTCGCTTTTTGAAAGAGTAACATAGTAAGTGAATTGATAAGTAATGAAAGCATCAACTGTCGTATAAAGATTATGACTCTGGTGCTCGGTGGTGCAATTAAATGTGATGTTTGTTTCTCTGTCTCTGTGAATAACGATAAGATTTCCCATGCGAGTATCCAGGCAGCTGACTGATAACATTAGGACAACTGCTCTGGATAGCCGATGCAATTCATTACTAACCATGTCATTAACACTCGGGTTTGCAATTACCTTAAGTGACCTTAAGTGCTAAGCAAGAAGATAATATTCAGGTGTGGTTACCTACAGGATAAACACACAGAAAACGATCCCCAAAGCAGGTCACCCATAGAAAAAGAAAAATAAGGACTCACTTGAGTTCTGAGATGCACAGCTATGTTCATTTTTGGTTTTGTTTTCTGTGGTGGGCCTGTAACGCGGATGTGATTGCGTTCAGAGATATGAATGTACAGTCCTCATTTCTGGATAAAACAGCCGGAAGGCATTGATAGCAACAGAAGATCAATCACAATCAGAAATGCTGGCCAAAACAGGGTAATTGAGAAACAGAAAACTTGACATTTGGAACAAATGGTTCTTGAGGGAGAGACATTATTTCTGAAATATGTTGACTCTTACCTAATTAAATAGAGGGAAACATCCTGGTGGCCAGACTCCCAGAACCCAACACAGTTGTTCTTCAGGAGTGCTTACGAGTAAGAACAGCAGCATTGGTTTATTGTGCGAGCTTGTACAGAAGAGCTCAGTTCGTCACTAAAATTCACCCTTTCAGAGACCAGGAGCATCTGACAGGAGAGCAGAATTTGAAGCCTTCAGGACTGCGTAACTGGCCAAATCATCTGATGTGGTTCATTTATCTCGCTCACCTCGGACTCTGTGGAATCCATAACCTGCCATTTTCTCTGATGACTTGACCAACTTCAGCAATGTCTCAGACGTCTGGATGAAACGATCAGTCTCCAGTAATGACAGTAATGATCACCCCGTCCTCCGCTCCTACAAAGTTGTGCCGTCTCACACAATAATGCCGTGACAACCCTGGCTGCAGCTGGTGCTAATGAGAAATTAGTGATGCCCTAACGACAGGAAGGAGCTGAACAGATCTCAGTCAGGTCAGCTGTGATTGCGCTGGGCTGCTCACCAGGATCCTCCTCCCAGCAAAGCCGGGGGTTCTGTCAAGCTTCCCGCACACCCGTTCCTCTGCCCCGCACCAGCAGAGCTGCTGCGCGTCCAGCAGACACCAGCCCCCGTGTGCTGGGCGGCCCTGGAAGCCGGATGGCCATAACTCTATTCCTCTCTGGTCTTCCAAGGCCAAGCTTCTCATTTTCCTTCCCACCCATTTTCACCATTGTCCATGTCCCTGCCCACCCAGGTCTCACTGTCGACCAAAGCGCCGTTCAGCACCACTGTGCCATGGGATTCACTGAGCGCTCCCTCCACCACCTGAATTCTTGGTGATCTGAACTTATTTAATGTCCCCAGGAGATTCAGTTAGTCAAGGCGGTACGATACGTGATATACAGGATATGACTGATGTTAAATTGATTACAAGATAATTAGATGCTAATGTCACCGTTGTGTCAGGATGACATGAATGCCACTACCTAACACAGATGTGTAATTTCTGAGTAACTACGGTGTCACCTTGAAGCGTGTTTAAGGCACTCTGATGGTGGCACTGATGACATGACTGCAGTATCACCCCATGCTGTTGGGGTTGCAGGCAGAGGCTATGACCACGGCAGTGGCACAGCACTGTTCCACCTACAGCCATCAAAAAGCAAAGCCAACAACACAGGATCCAAAATAACCTTCTTCTCGCCCAGCTTAGCAGCTCCCACCTGAACTGCTGCCTCTCGCACGCTCACACACTTGCAAAAGCTGTTTTCTCCGGTCTCTGAGGCTCAGATCTGGTGATCCTGAGTTAATGACCACGGTCCCTGTGATACACAGAAGCTGGATGAAGAACAGGCAGATTTTGGTGCCTTTTCTCTTCTCTCTCCTCAGCCCTGGAGAAGCGTGCTGTCCTATGCCAGCTAGGACATGCAGATGCAGTCCTCAATTATCCAAATCCAATCAGATATTAATTCTAATGCTGTACATAGGACAAGAAATTCTGTCCCTTTAAAATGTACAGGACTCCCAATTCTTCTCGTACTGAAGCTACAGTATTTACACTGACCCACCAAAGAACGGCGTTCCTGAAGTGAACTGTGAAAACATTTCTCGTGTACCCAGAGCGTTCAAAGCTCTCCCGTGATTCACTCCCACTTACTTTTCTCTTGCTAATCACAGACAGGGGTGTCCTCCCGCTGCCCACCTCCCCCTGCCCCGACCAGCCTCCCTCCTCCCCGTGGGTCCAGCCCCAGCCTTGCAGAAGAACATCCTTGGATGGACGTGTCTCAATCCCCAGACGGAGGAGGACATAAAGCCTGGCCTTGAACACATTAATTAATGAGTAACTGAAGAATGAGGGCACAATCTGGGATATTTGCCTACAGTGCCCCTTTAAAAGCCAAACGAGCACAGAAAGAGAGCATGCCATACCTGCAAGGAAAGAAGATCACCATGCTTTGTGTTGAAATATTCAGGAAGAAATAAGAAACTGCCCTACGTGACGCAGGCAGGTCTATGCAGCTCTGTCTCCAAGGCTTGTTTGCTGAGCTGCCTCCCAGGGCAGACACCTGGACACGTTCCAGGGTGTATTCCAGTGACGGTTCCTCACCCTGGAGCCCTCCCCTCGGGGAACACCATCCACTCCCACCCGCCGGTCTCTCCACACCGACCACAGCCACAGCACGGGACCTCAAACACCAGTCCTGGCCAGGAGGGACAGTCCAGGCAGCACAACAACCGTGGGGTGACAGGGGAGAGGTTCCTCACAAGGAATTCTGCGCCGTGGGGAAGACATTCATGTGGATAATCACATTTCCGACGCCTCAGTGTCAGGGAAGCGTTTGTGCAAAAGAAGCGGCTTTGTGTTTCAAGGCGGCAATAAAAGCCTCCCAGTGCTCCCTGCAGCCTCGGGAGCGAGCACGGGCTTCGGTCCAGGTGATATAATGAGAGGGTAAATGAGAGTTCAGCACTCACCACGCAGACATCTCTTCAGCTTTTATGAGATCTGATATGTAAAAACGGCTCTCTTCTGTACCACAAAACAGAATTTATTTTAATCTCAGTTGGATCTTATCAGACGTGCTGTACCTATCAGCTCTTTGACACAAAAATCAAAGAAAACACTCCAAATAAAAGGAGACGGGCATAAAATAAGAAAGGAAGAGGATATCTATAAAAACATTATGAACTTTAAATGCACAAATATATTCCAGAACCACCAATTTTTTTAAATAAGTTGTTGCAGCCAGATGTCCAACGCAGAACAAAGACGATCAGCAGCAGCCCCATTGCCTACAATAAAACCGTTCCTGCTTATCCTGGCCTTGAGTTTGACTGAGAAGTCAGGGTTGGCCTTTGCATTTTAAGTATGCTCTGAAAACTTTCTTCCCAGGGGGCACCTAGAAGTGCCAACAGTCTATGTCCTAATAAATCCATTTGCCTGCGGTTGGTGAGATCCAGGCACCTACGTCTGCAGCTTAAATGCCTTGGACTGGGAATTCCGTGAAAAACCAATATTGGAAGTTCAGCTTACGAGGCACCAGATCGTTGAATACCAACTAGCGAGACAATTCCCTCTCTCTGTGCAGGCAGCCCAGTCACGGGGCAGCTGTGGGGAGCCCAGTCTGGGGAGCGCGGGGACGCGTAGGTAAACAGGCCTTTATATAGAGAAGTGACCGGGTGGGGTACGGCCCGGGTGGGGTACGACCCCCCAGGTGGGGTACGACCCCTCTTTCCAGTCACTCTCAGCTGGAGCTTCTGAGCGCTGGGCATGTTCGGAGGCTTGACACTAAACCATGCAGAGCAGTGCGTTAAGGCATCAAAAAGGGTAACTTAAAAGTCATTGCCATGACTACGTGACAACTTATTTTGCAGTATAATATGTTTTATGAAATATGTATTATCCTGTTTAACATATACCATTTGTTTTTAGCATTTTGTTTCTGATAACAGCCTTTTAATGATAATCATGGCCTTTTAATAATTGTAATAATTAGATTCATAAATCAACACGGTTTATGTTAAATATGCTAAAAATCCTTTAAAAATATTTATTTTTCCCTGCACTTTAGAAGCTGCTCTGCTCTTTGGCAGTGTCTGGAATCTGTTTAGAGCAGCATTCAAAAGTCTTCCTGAGCCTCATTTCCTTCCCCGGCTGTGAAGGGCTCCTCACACCGATCCCTTCTCTCCTTAAGGATGTGATAAAGAGGGCAAAACCAGGTATCCACTGTTTGCACCCAAAACACCGTCAATCACATTCTTCATGTTTTTATTAGCCAGAAACCATAACAGGACTAGATCTTGGCAATGAACTTGTAAACAAAGGGCTCGGAAAAGCAACAACAAAACACTTCAGAAATGCTGCACCCAGCCAGCCAGAGACGCTGCCTGCTCCCAGGCGTCGATACAGCCACTAGTATTTCTGTACAGACTTCCCTGTCTGTCATTCAGAGCTAATATTAGCCACCTATGCAGCTTATAACTTTCTCCTTCTTTGAAAAACCCACATCCTTTCAGTCTTTCTTGTTAAAAAATATTGACAGCCTTCAGGAAGGTAATATATCCAGAAGGGAAATCTCATAATTCACTTGATCTCGCAGTGCCCCATATTACACAGAAGGTTTAATTATACATCTAACAGTTACTCACCCGTTTTGACATAGTTTCATTAGACTTTTATTACAGGTAGGTTTAGGAAAGGAGAGAATTATTTGAAATTCTTTTTACTTTTTCCTTTTTTTTAAAGGGAAAAGTAGCTGTTGTGACAGTGTTTCCATATGTCTCCCCAGTGGCCACAGGTACAGAGCAGACATCCCCTCTCTTGGTCTCGCAAGACCAAGATGAATGTTTTTTCAAATAAACAGGAGATTCACCAAAAAGTGTGAAATGGTCTTGACAGTCTGTGCATGGATTTGGGTCACATTCAGGGTCTGCTTTCATCAGAAGACAAACATACCAGCAACTGGCTGAGCTGAGGTCATTTCCCACCCACCCAGCTTCCTACCTGTTTTCAAAAGCAGGCACTTGATTATCTTAAAGGTTTCCATCCTTCTTCCAAGGTCCTTTGGCTCAGCCATGAGCTTCAAAAGGTCTTTGGAAAAGAACTAGATGAGCAGAACATATCACTGTGTGCAAATCTCTTTCTCGGGAACTCCATTCACAGAAACGAACACAGAGAGTCCTCCTCAGCCCCAGGTGCTTCAACACGTGCCTTCCCATGCCACCAAGGCTGTGGAGCTGCAACCCAGGCTGCACCACAGCAGGTCTCATATCAACT
This sequence comes from Antrostomus carolinensis, assembly GCF_000700745.2. NCBI lineage: Eukaryota > Metazoa > Chordata > Aves > Caprimulgiformes > Caprimulgidae > Antrostomus > Antrostomus carolinensis. Next base: position 33,458 of record NW_010312864.1, read on the forward strand.
GGTTCAACCTCTGGATCTGTGGGAAAGGCCCAGGACCTTCTGGGGTGGGCTTCAACTGCGACTGGGGACACTGGAAACCAGTTAAAAGAGGAAACAAAAAGACATGTTATCCCGATAGCTGGCTGGGTGTATGAATCCATTATCATGCATCCACAGATATTTTAACATTTTCAATGAAGAAAAACTGAGTTTAAGCAATAATTATAGCAGATCCCCTCTCTATAGTAACAATGGAAGGAGAACATTATCACCACTGCCGGTGGCAACAACTTGAACAAAAACGGGTTAGAGGGGGGAAAAAAATAATTAGAATGAGACATGCATGCCTGACTCCGAAGGAAAGATTGTTTATGCCTCATACATTAGAGAAGCTGCTCGAGAAGAGTTCAGCGAGAGCCTGGCTTATCTGTCACGTACAGTACGCTGCATGCTGGCTCCACGGGCTGGAGAAGCCCAACGGCTACGAAGCGGCAGCCAGCAGGAGCCCTGACAGCAGGAGGACACATCCCCTACAGCCACAGCACACCTCACAGCTTTATCTTTGAGAGACTCTTGGGAAAAACAGAGACAGAGCGGAGCAAGAGCCCCATCCAGTTCTCCACCCGCCTCCGGAGGATCGTTCCGTGCTGCTCCCCGTTGGCAGCAGCCATGGAAAGTGTTGGGGTTTGCCAGGAGACAGAGCACGTGTCCTGCACCTTCACGCTGGTGGTGGGTCACCAGATCCCTGAACATGGACTTTTAGCACCATAACGGACCACTGGCTGCATTCCCCTCATGCAGAGGTAAGTGGGCAGAACACGCTGCAACGCCTGGGGCTCCTTCTAAGTACAGAGACATTGGGATCCCACCAGGAGAACCTCAGACAAGGGGAGGAGGCAGCTGGTGCGCGTGGGTACGCGTACCCCTGTAGGTGCACACATACTTACAACACATCGGGTATTTCTTTGGGTGTGCATTGGTAGGCTTCACACACACACACACACACACACACACACACACACGAGATTTCTCAAGGCGATTCCAGTCAGTAGGGAACTCCTGCCCCGAGCCAAACCCGAGGATGGATGCAGATGAAGAAAGTTAATTTCATGGCTGGGCTTTGGAAAAATCTGTGGTACCCGTAAGCCACCTCTACCTGGAGCCAGCAGGGAAGGAACAGGCCACTCAATAGCACAGTTCACTGCCACCTTGGTCTGAAAGTTCTGGTTTAGTAGACTTGAATTCCATCAGTAGATTAAAAAAAAAAACCAAACAAAACCAAAAACACTAACCCACCACAAAACAGAAAACCATAATTCTCTGCGTGATATACAGAATCCCAGAATTGGCTCAATTGGAAAAGCCCTTTAGGCTCATCGAGTCCAATCATTAACTCAACACTGACAAGTCCCCAACCAAAAACTGTACCCAAAGCACTATGTCTACAGGACTCTTACAAAAGAGTCGAAAGCCTCCAGAACCACAGCTGGGGTAAACACCTTGACCCTTTTTATTAAAAAACCCAACAATGTAGACATTTACTGGTCTAAGTGCTGGTGATAACTTGTAACTCTGAGAAATGTCATGAAAAGGTTGAGATTTATTTGGCCTGTGCTGCTCACAGAATTCCAATATTTTAAGGATGAATGTGATTTCATGAAAACTGAACATAGAAATGCCATTGTATCAACTAAAAAAAACCAGGGTTCATCACTTGTGTCTGCCAGGTGTCCTCCAACTCACTAACAGACACAGAGGAAATGGTTGTGGATAACAACCCAGGCTCAACCACGGGATGTCAGTTCCCTGGTTCTGCTGGAGATTTGGGAAGTCATTCCAACTCTTGCACGGCTGGCACAGCTCAGTCGTCTCCACAGGGAAACCATTCACTGCTCACAGAAGAGCCAGGAGGCCCTGGGGTTCCACCCCATGCCCATGAGCAGGGGAAGACACCACGGCCCCAGCTGACATGAGAAGGACCCGGTGCTCCCGCAGAGACGGAGCGTGGCTCTGTGTCCGAGACCGGATTTTATGTTTATATACTCAGTGGTGCAGAGTGCAGGGCTGTTGGGGGATTGTAACAGGAGAACACAAAAGAAGGGACTCATCTAGTTCTCTGGGTATCTGCCAAAAGCTATAAAATAAAAACAAACAATAAAGACACAAGCTGCTTCTAACTCCTCAGGCCAGGTATTAACCAGCTGCAGTATATCAACCCTAACCATCGCATCCTGCCGACACAAACATTTGTCCCTGCCTTGCTTCTCCATCCTCTTCAAGCCTGAGCCATCTCACATGCCCTGCACACACCTCTCCAGGGCCAGGAAGGCAGTTTTGGTGCAGGCAGGTCTCTGAAGCGCAGGAGAACAAGGTGAACAGATCACACCTGACTTGATGCAGAAGCAAGAAGGATGCTGCACCCGGTCAGCTTCCATTGCCCTAGCAAGACACACTCGGCCTGGACTGGTGTTGGGAAGGGCAGGGATGAACTTCCACACGTGGGATTTCGAGAGATGAAGCAAGGGATCTTGCTCCCAGAGCTGTGCCATTGTCTGTGAGCACAGCAGCAGCTTCCCATCAGCAACGTGCCAGACATCCAGCAGCCGTAGTGTCAGTTTGGACATCCACATCCCATCCGACACTCGTGACCTCCTCTGTCAGCGTGGACTTATGCAAGCCAGGCACACACCTTGGTATCCAGGCAGCTTTCCTGCAGCCTCAGAAGTCAGAGTCACTGCCAGGGAGCAGTAGCAAGCGCGGCTTTTTGAAGGAGCCTCTCATAAAAGAGGCTGCAGATCAGCCCATTCTGCCGACAGCACTGACCAGCCTCAAAAGCAGAAGGAAAACTCTTTTCTTTCCCTCTTCCCTTCCCTATCTTTGAAGGAAAAGGTCCCCAAAAGACATTAGTGTAGCCAGTAGCAGAATAATGTGTTTATAGTAAATAAGTGTAACAGAAACAAAAGCTGTGTATTAAAGGAAAAAAAAAAAAAAAAGAAAAAGCACAGTATTGAAAAGGGAAAAGGAAAGTGCTGGCAATAAACAGAAAATAAGAATATGGAAACCGCTGCCAAGAGCAGTACAAAATAATCGCTCATGTCTCCCTGCATCAGCATCACCTTTCAGGGAGCACACCTAGAGAACGCAGAGCACCCAAGCTTCTGTGCAACCCCCTCATTTCCATACGAGCATGAAGTTACAAGGCCAGAGCTCTGTGGGACAGAGTCCCCGTGACGCCGAGGCTCAGCCCTGCTCAGGTTCCCTGGGTCCAGGCAAGGAGAGACATCCCCATCTCTATCCTTTGTGTTTCAGGCCCAAAAAACACCCGACAGTCAGAAACAGAGACTCTCCCACTTGCCACACACTTCAGTGGAGTTTCTCTATTGAGCTCCCGTTGCTTCTCAACAGCAATTCCTAAAAGGATTTATTAACATTAGGACCACTAGTTATCAAATATTCACTGATTATATAAAATATAATTGTAAAACTTGTAAACAACATTGTAAAGATTATATTTTGGACTTCTGTAAGCATTCCCTTCATATGGGCTGAAGATTTTACTTTCTTTTGGTTTTTTGTTAAACAAAGACTGAATATATGCTGCCATCTACTGGGAAGTGTAACTTAATCAAGTAAAATTTAAGTGTTTGTCCACAAAAACCTTGAGAGGGGATCAGCTTTACTTCCCTACAGCTGCTCTGCTTAATTGAAAAGCACTAACTCTGTTGCTTAACAGCAAGCACATATAGAAAGACTAGATTTAAAACAGCGAAAAATAAGCTGAAACAGTAAATAAAAAATTCCCTAACACACCTCAATGGTTTGGGCGAGATCAGGCAGAAAGGCCCATCCCAGGAGAACCCACAGTCTCCTTTCTGCTGTGACACTGGTGCCTGCAGCGGAGCAGGCACTGGCACGTGCGGGCAGCACGGCGAGGGGAAGCGAACGCCACGGAAGAGAAGAGGCAGCACCAAACTCTTCATTTCCAAAAAACACCTTGTGGGAAAGCTGCTCCTGGGAGAGAAACACAGTTCAATAGGATTTGGGTTCAGCCTGATTATGTGGAACAACCATGCTTCTTGTGAGAAGTCGTGCACAAACCTGCTCGCTCTTGGCAGCTGGGTGACCCACGCTCTCCAAGGTGCCCATCGGCCGAGCTGCTGCTTGGGCAGAGATGCCTCTCGGGCTACAACTTCTCCAGCGGTGAAGGGGTGAAGGATGCTCCCATCCGACGAGGAGACGCCGGTGCTGACGGGCACCCACGCTCGCTGCCAGCTTGCCCCAATCCCGGCCCACAGCCAAGGCAGAGGGAGGGCTGGCGGGATGAAAACCGTGTGTCCAGAGCAAAACAACGCTCATGGTCAGGTATGAGGGGACATGGGCACATGTAGCATCTTTTTTAATTGACAACAGGTATTACTGTATGTTGAATTTAAACATCCTGTCCCGTTGGACTCATTAGCAGTTTAATAAAATGCCTGGGTAAAAATACTCCTCAGATAAAAAGTCTGAATTTTAAAATATTGTACCCCTACAAAAACAATCTCGATGAATGATGAAGCGTGTCAGAGAACAGCTCGACCACATCAAACAATGAAAACATTCTTGGAGATGGGCTTTTAAAATACTAAACAAATACCCAGAATTTCTGTAAGTGCTGACTAGGAGATATGATAGAATGTTATTTTTCCTAGTCTGTTCATACTGTAATTATGGACTCTACACTCTAGCTAAGATCATTCATCTTATGCTGAGTATTTCAACTGCTTTTTCTCCAATAAATTACAGATATTGCCTTCAACTGGTAACTAGGCAGAGCAAAGACATTTCGGGCACAGCTGATGCACCTGTAAAATATTTAACATTTGTCTTACATATGACTTTTATAAAATATTTTTTCTTTATCTTTGTAAAGCTGTTTCTAACCAAATTATGTACTGCTAAAAAATTAATTGATTTGACCCAGAAAGACTAATTTCAGGGGGAGGCAATGCTATCGACAGGCAAATATTCTGAACCGTATTCCCTTTTTTATAACACGACCAGTAACAATGCACAGACATTACTTTTCCATTCTTTGATCTGGGGCCAAGGGGAGGAATTCTGTAGCGTGGCCACCAACATGTATCAGGTGTATTTCCACAGTGACACAGACACACAAAGAATGTATGTAAATAAACCCAAAGCGTAGGCAGCTGTGGGTATGAAAACAAGGGAACTAATCAAAGTAGAAGGAGTGTTAATGAGTCAGCCAGGGAGGAGGACACACGCCCCATGGAAGGAGGTGCAGCCTGGCACAGCCCCACAATGAGCTCTAGCCAAGGCTGGGATTTATATTTTGCCACCTTCACAATGTTGGCATTTCCTCCCATTATTACGCAGTATTAAAAATCTAGTTCTGAGCAAAAGGACAGGTAAGAGTGGCACTTAATTCTTTTCCTTTTTTTAGCTGGGCAAATACGAACAGTGGGTCTGGTATTACAGTTCTGCAGCTCCTAAGAACAAGTGTTTTTTCATTGTGTCTGTATGAGAGCTCAGTTTGAATTATAGAAGTGACATCAAATCTCAGTACTTCCATAAATATTCAGAGTCTGAACATGTTTCATCCGAGGCATCAGAGCAACTCTGTGTCTTCCACTGGCCGATGTGGGAAAGCTGCTCCTGGGAGAGAAACACAGTTTGATAGGATTTGGGTTCAGCCTGGTTATGTGGAACAACCATGCTCAGAAATACGTGTTTGTTCTTGTTTTAATTGTCATATTGACCTCCAGTGCAACAGCCAAGGAGGGGATACACTCACTTAGGGACAAACCCAGCAGTGGGAGAACCTGACCAAGGGGGTTTCTCCTCAGATCCGCACCCTGGCTGCACTCACAGCCACCCCCACTGACAGGGGTGGCAGAAATAAGCATTTACCGATTTGCTGGTTTTTACAGCTAGAAACAGACTGTGATGATTATCTACTCTGACCTGCTAGATAACGTAACCAATTTTCATCCTGTGATTCCATACAAAGCCCATAATTTCTGGCTGACTAGTGCAGGGACATCCCTCCAATCTGATTTAGTGACTTCAAGTGAGCGACCGCATCTCTGAGTGAGCTGTTCCTACAGCAAATTGTGCTGCCTGATAAATAACTGCAGCTTATTCTCCAAACTTGCCTATAGCATCAGCTTCCAGTCACAGCAGAAACGCTCCAGGGAGGTTCTCACAGCCCAGGATCACAGCACCTCCTCACCGTCTCCTGGAGAAACAAGACCAACCCGGCTTGTCCCATCAATTCACACACCTCTAATTGATTTATCTTTTGCAGCACCATTATTGTTCCTTATTCCACTTAGCCTGAAGAATAAGCAGCTTAAGGGGAATGAGCAGCACTCAATTACGTTTTGTGCATCATTTATTACTTTATTATTCATCACAAGTGTAAATCAGAAGAGCACAGTCAATGGGCTGTGGTGACACAGAGGTCATAAATCAAGGGATCGGTGGCACAGCTGGAAGTTACTTTATCCTAGAGAACTTTTACAAACACTAATGAAAGTCAGAATGGAGGTGGATTATCTCATCTCTCAGATCCAGCAACCATGGAACTTGACATTTATTTTTAAGTCAATTTTCAGAGCAAATGGCAACCTGTAAATTACCTTTGAAAATAATACTTATAGAAAAAATCATGGAAAAGCAATTTTGGGGTATAGAGAAAAACTGTATTAGGAATTTACTTTTATCATTCATTTTAAAGTGTTAACCTTTCTGGGTCAAGATCTTATCTTAAGTGAACCAGGATATATTCCACAATACACAGTAACATGCTTGATTAATTTTTTGCAACCAAAATGGCTTAGGTTAGAAAACACTTAAGTTTTTCATCACTAATTTCAGCTCAGCATCCCACTCAACAATGCAACACATCAATAAAGTGCTTGTGTCTAACCTGAGCAGGACATTACTAAGCAAATATTTTCAGCAGCAGCATGGCAGAGTATAAATATTTATTATTTTCTGTTATTCAAAGATGCAAAGGAAAGAGCGAGCCACTTGCTTTGTTTTTAAGCGAAGCTCCAACCCTGCCGTGTCCTCTCACAGTGACAGCGAAGCGCAGAGGATCCCATCCCCAGCATCACTGGAGAGCGGGAGCCGGGACCCACAGCAGCGCTTTGGGATCCAGCCCTCGGCACATGCACCCCAGAACCAAGCAAGTAACTGCACGAGCAACTTGAGTCCCGAGATCACCTCCCTCTTCCCATTTACAGGGGGAGGAGAAAATGTCACATTTCTTTTGGGTTTGTAATTTTTGTTTTAGAAGAGCTTTTCCTTTACAATACTATTATCAACATTTTGATCTATTTGCGAAGCTGAATATGATTCACCTGTGATCTGGTTCATTCGACAAACAAGTACTTACTGAAAACATCCATCAAGCACACAGATGTATTTGAGTATACAAAATAATCTCCTTTTGTGTAATACTTGCACATTTGCAATATGGAGTGTTAAAGGAGACATACTTCTCATCCTTCAAATTTTTGATCAACTGCTAAAATTTCTTCATTTGTTCTCTATTTTCCCCAAGAGTTCTTTGTCTTTTCTTTACGGTATCTTCACATTTCCTCCATCTGTCAAGTCTAAACCAAGCCAGTATCAAAGCAGCACATCAAGCACTGAAGTCTCGACCTAATGAACACTCAAACAGATTGTTTCTTGCTTCCAAAGAACCAAGTATGCCTTTTCCTCACCATTTCACTAATCTTTTCATTTGGTGCTGTTGTAAAGCTCTTTCAGTTCTCAAGACATCTTCTTCACACGTTTTCTGAATTCCATGTTGCTCCTCTTAACTCTTGAAAACACCTGCTGCTGTTCTCTGTGTCCATTTATACCTGTGCATCCCTGTACAGCACCCGACTGTAGCTGTCAGGTTGTTGCTTCTCGAGTTGCATTATCAGCAAAATAAATGGGCCAAACCCTCTAGTTCCACACACTCCAGCAAATTTGCTCTTTTCCAAGTTAACCGGGTGGTGTCCAGCATCACCCTGCAAACGTGAGCCTTGCAGGGGCTGCAGGAAGCCTGCTCACTGCAGGGATGCCCACTCACCCCATGTGGCTGGAACAGCCAAAGTTCATTTCTGTTTCTCTAGATCAGTGTTTTCCATTTTCACTGGAAAGATGAAGAAAAGAACATAGCATTAAATCCAGTCTTCAGAATATAAGAGTGTACAATTACAAAAACTCTCCTTTTTTAATTAGAATTTAGTATTTGCTAACAACAGATTTATCATGTAAGACAAGTTACTGTCTTGCCGTGTTGAATTAAATACCATAGTCCTTTGAAACATGACTTAAACAGGTTGTCCTCTAAGACTACGCCACCAGCTCCCAGAATGTGCCTGCTCAAACACGCTGATGAGACAACGCCACGGCTCAAAGCAAGGAGCTGGTGAGGACCTTCCCTGGAGACAGCACGAGTGCTCACGGTGACTGCCAAGATGAAGTCCAGCACTGTTCCCCCCAAAGTCACACCAAGCCCTTCCATAAAGGATTTCTAGACCCTAAACTCTGTAAACAAAGCCAGTAAAAATGAATAATTTCCTGAAAGTTTCACAGCTTCCTACGAGAGCTGTTTTTTTAACTAGCATTTAAAGAAGTCTTCTGACAATACAAAATTCACCGCATAAAATTGTATCCAGGTAGAAGATAATAATAAGAATGATGTTTCTGCATGTCTATATTTGAAATCTATTCCTTCTCTACAGGTACAATAGTTCTTCCAGTGTTTTCCTTGAAATTATGCATCACATTTATGCGAAAACATACATTCCATCTACTATATTCATACTTAAAATCCAATTTTCTTGTTTTTATAATCCCAATACAAACTAGACTAAAATAGTGTCTATTTTACTTTATTTATGAGGAAATTTTTCACAGCATGACCATATACAAGACCGTGAATTATTTCTGCAGGCGATTTTGTTTGCAAAACAAGCGCTCTGTTTCGAAGACTGCTATAAAGCCTTGGTTCTTCTCCTGGCACGCCGTAATAAAAAGCAATACACTCAAACTACAGCGCTCCAGAAGTTACACCACATCCTTCTTCTGCCTGGTTTTTTGTACTTTGCACTGATAGTGCTTTGAAGGCAGTGTGAATAATTAATCAAGGCTAGATTAAAAAGGTTCAGCCTTTCCACTCTCAGTACAAGGATTCCCGCCGGGGTGTTCGCCTGCTCAGGGTGGGAAGCTGGAATTGGGGCTGCTCATCCCGAGCTCAAGCCAAGAGAACTGCAGCACACGGGAGAAGCCCGGCCTCCTCCAGCTTAGTCTCAGCTTCATTTGCCCCTTCAACGCCACGTGGATCGGACAGGTTGAACATCTGTGGGAAGGTCAGACTTTGTCCAGGGACAGGTCCCTATTTTCTGGGGTCGCCGAGCGCTGCAGCTCCACTGGAAGGTGCCCACACGCAGCCGCCCAGGAGCGGCCCCGGAGCACCAGGCTTTGTGCACGGACACACCATGAGGGACAGCGAGCGGAAGGACTGGGCAAACACAGACACAATGCTCCAGACAGGGAAACTGCAACTCAAACATATCCCTGTGGGGCCACCAGCAACAGGGACATGGAGAGGAGGAGACCCTTGGGCTGCAGAAAGGCCAAAGCTCAGGAAGGCCATCGAGTGAAGGACCAGTGAGTGTCAGTACCTTAGAACTGATGTATTAACTCCCAACAGCCCCAGCCCATCCTCGTTAGCACAGTTTTCTGCTATTTGCAGAGTCTATCCAAGCACCTCCCTTGTAGCTAGTGGCAGTTCTACATTATCCTGGAAGATGATGCACGATATGACACACATCAAGCATGAATACAAGGATAGGTATTAACAAGAACTAAACACAATTAGAAAGTCTTTTTTTGCAAGTGAAAGGATAATCATTATCATCTTTCCACCATTTCTGTAGCTACAGCTGGATGTGTTATAAGCATCAGCACAACTGTCATATTTGTATCCAAATGTTTTCCTTTTCATCAACAGAACATAAGACAATACTGAAGGCCATAATACTCAGAAACAATCAGTTCCCATCAGTACAACAATCACCCCAAAGCCACCCCCTGCAGTAACCCCAGCCCCCGATCCCCTGTACCCCCCACTTC